>NW_009928677.1:11007-92633 GCF_000696875.1 Nestor notabilis
ACTGATGCTGTAGTTAATTCTCAACCTAGCCAATTTTCAGAGTTCTTTTTGTTTGGAACATCACAATTGATAAAGAAAACAATTTTTTAAAGTTTTCCCTTTTTTTCACTCTTTTTTCACTTTTCCTAATCTATCTGTTAGCACATTGACATAATTAGTATAGATAGTGTAAAGTTAGCTATTAGGCTCATCAAGCAATGAACCTGTCTTAGGACAGAAATAATTTGCCTTGAAACAGCAGTCAGATTGTATGACTAAGATTTCTGGATGTCAAATAGTATGACCTACCTGTTTAAAGGCTCTGACAGTAATACACAGAAGTCTTTTTCAGTCAAAATTTTGTTTTCTAGTAGACTGATGGTCTTCATCTGGAGCCAAAGAAATTGGGTAAGGGTTTATTTTCCTGGGAGCCATTAAGCTGACTCTAATTAGAAAAAAAGCTAAAACAGGCCAAGGTAAAGCAAGCATAACAATCAAACACCCTGCAGTGCATGAGAGATGTTGAAAGCCTCCTGTCACAGAAAAATATCACAGAACTCTTAACCCAAGTCATTCAATAAAATTATAGCAATAAAAAAAAAACAGAACAAAAGCAAAAAATCAACTTGACATGTTGCTTCAAACTATAGTTGTCTCTTCAACATTGTAGAGCATATGTTTTTCTGTACTTAGTAAATATATGAAGATTTAAAATACTCATAAGTGTAGGAAAAAATACTTGCTTCTAGGTTGATGCTTAATTACTTTGATCATTATTTATTCAGCTCAAGCTCAAACCATCTGTAATTGTTACCATTACCTCAAACAGGCTATGCCTACTGAATATCCTGTATGTATAGCACGACTGGAGTCAGTTTCTCACAGGGTTTGTGTGAAATCCAGTCTTTTGTTCCATGTTGTCAGTACAGCCTTGGAGAAGTGTTCTATTGTATCAGCTTAAGAAGAGTTTCCGTGATACATAGTGTTCAGTGGCAATGCTGATACTGGACTAGGGAGCTAACCTAACATTAGAAGAATGCTGCAATTTTTCCCCCTGCTTTCCAGCCAGCTTAGCCCGACAGGGGTGAGCTTTCACACCCAGCACTGAGTTATGCTACCCCAGTTGCACAAAATGGTGCCATATGTGTCAAAACAAATGGTAGGAACCCAAACGCAGTGGAAGATTTTATTATGAAAGCCTGCAATTTTTTAATTTTCACTTTTTAAGATTTTTTTAAATGTACTGATTGTAGTAGGATCTTGAATTAGGTGTTGAGATTGTTTCTTGTTCAGATAGGATAGGAGAGGTGCTTGATTCCTTAACCATAAATAGTCTTATTGTAGCTTAAGTAACTTGATGAACTGGGATTTATAGGCCTAGTTTATAGTCTTCTTACAGGAATTCAGGGGCAACCCCCTGAGTACTCCTCTTTCCATGAATAAATGGGCCAGTAATGCATATATTTTCTATATATGGGAAATCTCAATCAGGCAAATCTTGAAGACCTTACATGGGACCATACAGACTGCTCATGAGACACATTTTTAATGTGTTGATATGGTGTACTTTTTACCTTGATCCTCCAGCAGGCTCAGTAGTGGAGAATCTTATCAATATAATTACCTCAGAGGACCCTACACCAAGATGACTGTCACCTGTCTCTTCAGTGATTTACAGAACAAAATCCTGATGTGTCTGATTGCTTTTTTCATTTACTGTACTATATCCTTCAGTAAAAGCCTTTGCAAATAAGTAACCTCTATGATAAACTGTTTTTGTTACTGTTCATTTAAATATGATTCCTCTCCTGTTTTTATATTTCAAGAAAAGTCATAATAAATGGCTGTAGTTGGTTTTATTTTACCTTGTTGCATTTTATATTTACTCAATGAAACCCTATCTAGAATTTAAATTTCTTCAAAGGTCTTTGAAAACAATGTTCCTGACCTGGCTAACAGATAATACCAGAATCACAAATGGAAATGACAACACTCCCTCTTTCACCCACGAGCTCCTTGTCTGTTCCAGTCAAAACCAGGAAATGGCAAGAAAGTCTGTGTTTCTGGTGCAACACTATTAGCCAGAAAAGTTCAATTATTTGTCACATGAATGAAAGTAAGACTGTCTTAGTCAATTTATTAACACCATGTGGATGAACACTAGGCAGCGTAATTTTTGAGTGAACCTTGCTTTCAGCATAGAATTCACCTGAAGAAACCTTAGTCTTTCCACAAAACAAGTTACAAGATTCTCCTTCTGCATCATCTTAAAAGTGCACTAAGCAGCGTGCTGAAAACAAAAGCTAACAATGAGCTTTCTGTTTGTGATTTTGTTTGCTGAAATGGGATATTCCCTCAGCTCTCTAAATTTGACATTATAACCTGGGTAAGGAAGTGGTATCCTAAGGGGAAAAGAAAAATAACTTTCTCTTAACTTCATCTGTTGCTATGGAAAACATGAATGCTCACTAAATATGAGTTATCTCAGTTTTCTTACAAAAGTTCACTGATTCCTTCCTGCTTGGAAAGGCTTCAAAATATGGCCTCAAAGAAGCTTGTACTAGGAGGCCATGGCGAGCCATGAGTGACTTCTGCAATTTTTCATTCAGGCTCTGCAAGGCATAAAGGAAATAGGCTTCATGCCCTTACAGGACTTCAGTGAATGTATTTCTAGTTTCTCATCAAAAGATTTCAGAGCCCTGTGACAGACACTGAAAGAAACTTTGAAGTTAAAAAGAGGAATGGATTAGAATCTCTTTGAGGAAGAAGTCATCAATCCCCCAATGTGACCACTGCATGAAGACCAAAGAATCAAGCCAGAGCCAGGCAAAATGAGAATGATGAAGAAAATTCTTGAGAGTATTCCTTTCCTCCTGGCTTCTGAGCAACTGATTCTGAGCTGCCTTTGTTGATGGTTGTCTCACTCCTGTGAGACACCTTAAAATGTAACGTCTACCTTTTCCTACGGACTTTATAAAGAAAGGTCTAGTTCCTTTCAGCAACCACTTAAGCATTATTGATGCTTTGGATATGCTTCCAGAATTTCTCTAGTTTGCCTGAAATGATTGAAATAGACTTAGATTATATATTCAATGTTTTAGAATGCATGGTATGCTTTTATTCCATATGTTCATTGTGCAATATACTGCTTGCAAGGAGCTCATAATGGACCAGCAGTAGGATGTATGGAGTCCATAGAAATCACCCTCTAAGGTACCAGTCTGTAAGGACTGTTCGAGTGACAGCATTACACCCTAAAACATATTTCTAGATGGAAAAGACTTTGTACCTTCTAGAAGTTATGAAGAAGTTATTGATCCTGGATGGCCTGGAAGGGGATGAGTTCAACTGGATTTATTCTAAAATTCTAGATTTTGCATGAAGGAGAACATTAATGCAGCTTAATCAGAATGAGATTTCTCACTTATTTTTTGTACATGTTATAAAAGGTCATGTTATAGCAGTATTTCTAATTGTAATTTTATCAATGATTTTTTTAAAATATTTCTGTTGTTAAAAGAAGTTCAGACATAGAAAAGATAACAATTGTGTAAACAGTTTCATTGTCTTTTATGTTTGTCACTTGGTTGTGACGGCAAATTAGTTTTGTTTCCCAAGACACATTAGTAATTCAGGTTGCATACTTGGTTAAAGAAAAACTGCATATAATGCCTATGTAAGCTCCTTTCAAAATTGAGCCAATAACTGAAAACTTTGTTTTTAGAGAACAGCTCTTCTTATTCCCCACTATGTGTGGCACAGCAGTCCTTGATAAACTCTTCAGCCATCATAGCACAAAGTTCTGATCTGTTTTTATGTCTGATCTGACCGTGAAATTCATGATTTTAACTTATTATTAAGGAATATTTAAATGCTCCACTTTTCAGTCTCAGCAAAAGGTAATTCTTTTTCTCATTTCTATGATATTTAATGCGACTCACAGGATACATTTTTACTAGCTGTTGAAATTATAAAATGTCAACGTAAAATAAATTATAGCCCATGTGGTTTCAAAGTTCTGGATTTGTAAACTTCCAGTATCCCTTACGTAGGGTATTTCAGGAGAAGGTGAATCAAAGGCACATCACTATTCTGGGGTTCAGGTGACATTGCTCATCTCAGCATTACCACGTGTGACATCCAGATGCTTTTCACTGTGTACTCCCAGCGTGTGAGCTCTCAGGGTGGCAGGTGACAGGATACACAGAACAGAGTAGAGGTGGCATTTTGGGTCAAATGCACAAACCCAGAGGGGACATAGGTTAGTGGATTTCCACCTAAGGGTAGAAGGTATATGTGAGACAAGCTTTCGTGGCCAGAGGTGTGACTACATTTGCAATCAGGAGCCCCTAAGTACAGCAAATTAAGTGATTTGATACTAAGCCATGTTAGAAACTAAGATAAGAAACATGCGGGTCCCTCTAATGAGAAAATTAAGGCATCATCCTGGGGGTTAACTGAGGCTTTAACTTTTTTATGTGTGAAGAATGGTAATGTAACCTGCTATGAGAGGCATTTTCCTGAAGTGTCCTTCACCGTAACCTGACCTGATTTAAAAGTCCTGAAACTTTTGTTGAACCCTGGTTTTGGAAAGCAAACAACTTGGTTCATCACTGTTTTGGTGGGACAGATAAACTTCAAAATTTGTGCTTGGTAAACTTCCTTTTTAAATTCAGTGTATCTTAATACATTTCATATATATTATACATTATACAAATTACCTTATACAAAACTACATTTTTTTGTTTCAATATTTGTTTAATGTTATATCTATTTAGATTGTCCCCTCCTAAAGAAGAAGGCAACATAGCAAAAATAGAAGGGAATTAGCAATGGTTTTATTAGAATTTTTTCACTCCAACAAAGTGGTACAGAAATAAACTCTTCCACGGCACTTCAAATAGTCTGCCTCTTGATTTCTTTTTAATTATTCAATAATCAGTAAAATATTGACATGTCTTAACAATTTTGATACAAACCTATGTTGTTGTACTCTCCTATCTTTGATTAATAGACAATTGACTTTCCATGGCACAAGCAGAGTGACATTGTCTTTATCTTGACTTAGGCTTTTACCACAGCATAGAAGCTTAATCTAACAGGGTTTGGTACATCACCCGAGCAGTGTATTTCAAAGTAATCTTTTCCTGTCAAATCTGATCAGATATTTAGAGGCTGCCACTGACAATTATGGCAATAACAAGTTTATGACAAGGCTGATAAACAGATTCTTGTACAAACTAATAAGAACCTCCATCATCACTTCATTGTTTACTTAAAGCCACGTAATTGGAGAGGTCTGCCTCAAAGTCTTATTTTAGGATGACCAACGAAAAGAAACTTACAAATTCAGCTCAGTAATCTGGAATGGTTTGCAATAAGGACAAATAGGAAAGTTTTTTTAAAAGTTATTAAAAAGAAATGAATGTTGCATATGTTCATTAGGATTAAAAATAGCGCAGAATTTAATGAGACACACAGGAAAAGGATTAAGTAAATAACCATTTTTTATCATTTTAGCATTCAGCAACATTTAAAACAATTCCTTTTGACTTCTCCAGGTATGTAATATCAGAAAACCCAAGCCTGTCAGGAAACACTTCACTTTTTCATTTATTCTGTAAGTAAATATACATTTTTTTTTTCTTCTCCTTTGTGCCCAGAATACTGTGTGATTCAGTAGTTTACTTTAACCACCTTGGACACCTGCTCATCTGGAAGCTTAAAACTTTGAAACTGTATTGTGAAGATAAACTTTTCAAACCAGAAAAGAGACAGTTTCAACCTACATGAAGTTAGAGACACTAGGCCATAGGGCCTGTCTCCCTATAGATATCTTATAGAGAAATTCTCCTAATTTCCACATTACGGATCTGTGCTTCCTTGCTCACAGTTTCACTACTGAATTGCATGGCAGGGCAAATTATTGCCTCTCATGTAAAGAAATTAAATAGCTGTCAGAGGTGATATTTGAATGTGCTTTAACCCAGATGGCTCTGTAAGGACAAACAACATTTTTTTATACTACCTTTTTTCTAATGTTACTCAGTCAGCCTAAGAATGACGTATATACTTTTTTTCCAAAACTGGAAATCATCTCTTTGTTTTCTTTGTTTCTTTGTCGTCACCATTTTTTGGGTTTGTTTTTTTGTTGTTGGTTTTTTGTTTTTGTTTTTGTTTTTTTTTTGAGTGGCGCTTACACTGCTGTCCATACGTACAGGAAGTTACTTTTGCAAAGTAATATACAATACAATACAATACAGGTTGTTTACATTTCACCAAGCAGCACAAGGTGTGGGGACAGAGCTTATGTCCTGACACCCAGCAGTCAAGCAGGACTCTGAAGATCAAAGTTTCTGTCTTTCCAGATATAGTGTTTAGGAAGTAGTGGCACAAAGACCCTTAAGTCCAATGGGTTTTTTTAAATTTCACTTGAGCTGCAAGAAGATTTGGCAATCTAATATTACCTGCATATTTTGATAGCTTCCTCATGAACTTTGTGTCTTTATGTCTATTTCTAGAAAAGTCTTATTGTCATGTTCTGTTTTGTTTTTCTTTTCCCAAAGGTTGATAGATTAGTGTTTGTATTAAATTGTAAGTGTTGGTAGAAGCATACAATTAGTGAAATCTCTCCTATTCACACAGGCACAAGCTCTGCCTAGCTGACTGAAAAGCAGAACTCCACCTCAGACATGTGGAAGAAAATACAGTAGGGATGATACCATTGCACAACTTATTTCAGAAGCTTTAGGGAAGCACTGTGACTTAGGTCCTGTGTAGGTAATAGGGGTAAGAAAATTTTCTAATATCAGCAGTTAAAATGTAGAAAACATTTTAAGCTTGAGAAAAAAAAAAGTAAAAAGCCCCTTGACTGGAGTTTCTAATACACAGAAAGTTCTCACACTAGCAGAAATGCTTCCAGTCTTCAACAGGAGATAAAAAAATGCCCCAACCAAGCAAAAAATCCAAGATAAAGAACACTAGAGGCTCTTCAAAGAAAGAAATAATTCCACATCCCGAATCCTGTTGTGCTGAATGAAAATGCAGTTTTTAAACATTAATAGATTTTGTGTGTGTGTTTGGCATACTTGGTAACTGTCTATCTGACTATATTTAATTCAGGTCATATGGAGTGTTATCTCAGATCACAGCCACAACTTTAGTTCTGTGTGTAAATGAGATGAACTATTAAGTACTTTGCTGCTCCAGACCTTCCTTACTTTACAAATATCCCAGCTTCCCATTAAAGTTAATTCTCTGCCTTTTGCGTTATTTCCAAAGTACAAAAGAAAGACAAATGGGGGTGAGGTAACCAATAAGGGACATGGGGTATCTAATAAGGAGTATGGAGTATCCAGAAAGGGATATGAGGTTTACAAAGGACTACAATTTCTTCAACTTCATCTTAGACTTTTATTAGTAGATGCTGAAGTGCAATTAAGAGCTGCTCAGCCTTTGCAAGGTATGCATAGTTGGCCATTATTTTGCTTTGGTTAAGAGAAGAACTACCAACTTTTACAACTCTTCTCCCTTCCCTTTCTGTGCCTTTCTAAAATTACCTTATGTTTGTTTCTATTCTTGCTTTTCTCCTCCCTGCTTACAGCACCTTTTCCAGCCTTTCAGCCTTTTAGTGTTTGTTTTTAACTTTGCCAATGAGGTACAGACTTCAGCCTTTGGACTAAAGTCCAAAGGTCCTTCAGTCTTCCCTGCTGTCAGCGTCGGTTGCATGTACATACCTGTCAACATTTGAAATGTAAAAGACATAGCCTTCATGTTTCTGACTAGTTAACAAGATGTTTGTGCACAATGAAACCAACAGAGATGCTATGCAACCACTTTGCACTTGCAAGTCCAAAAATATGAGATCTACCATGTCTGAATCACTTCTTTAATGCCCCATGATGCAGACCAAGTCTGATGTCTTTGTCTAGATTGGACTTGCTACTCAAGTACCTCCAGACCAGCTTGTCACATGAGCATGTCCACCACTTCATCTTGCATAGTGGAGTGTAATTCTGTGCATGCACACGGGTATAGTCTGGGATTCCAAGATTTCTCTAGCCCTTATAGGGACTGCCTTTATGCTCACTACTGCCATTATGCTCACTAAGCTGTCCAAACTCTGTAAATCCCATACAGGTGGTCAAAGAAAACTTACAGTGGTAAATAATACCTTAGAAAATGTGCAGGTAAGGAGACTGCCTTGGAAACATGTTCATGGCAACCTTCCCATGTGGAAGGTTAGCATTTTCAGCTATGGATTTACCACGCATTTTTGATCTACAGCCACTTTTCTTCAGCTCTTTATTCATCTTCTGTAGTGTACACTGCTGCATATATATTTTTACAAAGCCATGTCTTGACTAGAGTTACTGCCATTAAACACTAGAACTCTTTCCAAATCACAGATGGAACTACAAACAGCCTCAAAGAACAGTCAATTGTATCTTAAGGGAAATTAGAAAACCCCCCCACCTTTTACTACCTATATTTAACCTATTTTGTATGGGGGTTTTATGCCATTAAGCATAGGGGAAATAGTGCTGCCAATATTTCAGACCCTCAGGCTGCCATCAGAAATGGCCTGTTTTGAAAAGCGTATTCAACAGTAGGTATTTAAACTGTACTCAGATCATTATATCAGTATCATAAAATTGGTTCCTACTGGAAGTCTGAGTTTTTTCTTCTGAAGAAGGAACCCCTCCACAGTTGATTAGCTTCTTTTCTGTATTGTATTGCAATAGACCAAACAAAATAAGCAAAAAAGCACTTGATTAATTTTAAGTTTCCTGAAATGGGTTATGTAATATAAGGTTGCTGGTGCAAAAAAGTTGTAAAATATATACATTTCATAAGCATCGAGAAGAAATTCTTATTATTTTGCTCAGCAAGAAGAAAGTCTTATATTTCCAAAGTGGTTTTCACCTGTGGGTAGCATATTTTATGAACTGGGAGAAAAAAAGTTTCTGATCATTACCTAACATTTTTTAATCCCATGTTTGCAAAAAGCATTATACTGAAACTTTTTGACCCCAAAGGCATACCCAGCATAGCTGTTGCCAGTAGGAAACAGCTGTCAGTTTGAAATCCATCCTATTCTCTTCTGCCACCCCTGAAAACCCACTCTCTTCAAAAGACTTTATCCTGGGAGGTATACAGAGGAGTTTCCATGACTAATCAGCTTGCTGCAGAGCATTAGCTGTTTGTTTATGAACTCACAAAGTGATGAGGACACAGCAAAAAGGTCCATGTCCAGTGACTTGTGCCTGCTATTGTTGCTCACCTACTGAGGGAAGGAGAGATGTATATAATGTCATGCATCCTGTAAAAGGTGCATGCTGACTTCACTTTTGTAGTGCTCCCTAAAACGTGGGCCTGTTTCCTGCTAGCAATGATAATTTGGTGCCAATTTTGGTAATTAGATCATTTTTACATGCCTAAATAACAGCATTCTATAGTGCACATTAAGCTCCTGCATGGACAACGTCATTAATGCTTTGACTTTTTCCTCTTGAGGAAGAAGTAGGCTGGGTAGTAAAATTAGGAATTAGTCATGTTGCCAGGATGCAAGAGTTTTATATATGCAACATAATCTGTTTTGAATACGGACTGCAGTATTTAGTTGCAAAAACAGAAGTTCTGAATGAGGAGTAAAAAGAATTTCCAAGAAAAACAGTATTTTAGACTTTGTTTTATATTTCTAAATTATTTAATTGTCAAAGAAATGCTATCTATCTGTTAAACTAGGTAATATATTTTCTTGACATTAAACACTAATTTTACCTAAAATTATATCATATTGCATACCATTAGTCTTTTTTCCAACTATCTCCATCAGCACTTTTACATGTAAAGGGTAAACGTCTGTCATATATAGCAATCAGTTGCCTGAATATTTTAACTATATTACATTATGCATTTCCAGTAAGTAGGCCTGAATATGAACCTTAGATCTGGACTCTGGATTCAGGACCATCATTTTCATTTTAATTGGCAGAACCTAAATACTTCAGTCTACACTCTTAAGCATATAGTTTTGGAGACTGAACTCACCGCGGTGTTTGGCTCAGAAATATTTTAAAATAGGTTCAGCCTGCAAACTGGGACTGTGGTCAGGGCTGGTTCTTCAAGAATTACTTAGTCTTCTTTTCCATTTGTTTTAAAGTGTTGTGCCATTTGTTGCATGTGGCTGGAAGATGAAGCGACTTGTGTTGAGCAGAGAAATCAGACAACCTCAACAATCATTTCTCTTTTGTTGTAGATAGCTATATAAGAGCACTATATAGCAAAGAAAGAACGGGTTTGTTTTGAACATTGATCTCATACTGAAACTTCATCCAGCAGAGGATTCAAGCTCTAAGCAACTGGAAGAAAGCATCCTTATGAAATCCTTATTGATTGTAAAACATAGTGTTGCCAACATTGCCCGAATTCATCTGAACCTTGTAAAATCACATTACAGACATTTTTCAGACCATCCTTCTTCTGGGCCTTTAGCTCATGATAATTTTTTGTTCGATTTACCCTTTTGCTGCCAATTTATCCTCTTGCCGCTCCTATTGAATTCTCTCTGAAGTATTCAAAAAGTGCAAAATCTCCCTATACCTGTTGTTAAAGGTATGATATTTTTTCAACATTCAGCCCTAGTTGTATCCATATCTCCATAGCCTATATTATGAATTACAGATTTCAGTTTAAGGAATCGTATCTTTTTTATAATGCATAATTGATGTTTAAGGGCACTGTAAAATTCAAAGTTGTGAAGCATCTAGTTAGAAAATGATCTCACAGGAATGGGAGACTGGCTTTCCTTTCTTCGGTTTATATCGCTTGTATGGATATCAGATAGGAATGTAAAAGACAGCCTCTAATTTGTCTCTGTGTACTAAACATGCAAAGAAGAAGAAAGCTTTTGTAATTCAGAGCAATTCTGTCAAAAGATTGCTATATACAGGTACTTATTCTGCTTCACTTCTCATTTGCATATGAAATCCTGCTTGACAGATCTCTGAGTGCAGAGTAAATTAGAAAAGTTAACCACTCTTTACCCATTATTTGTGTGCTGCATAGTGCAAAATTACTAAGTTTTCTTCATATACAGTGTGCTAAGGTACAAAATGAGTATAAAAACTAAATCAGGAACATATTTTTATGTTTGCTTGAAATAAGAGCATGAAAGCATTAGCAATGTTTTTCTTTTTAATTAAACACTGGCATTTTAAAGTGTCAAGATGTGTGCTGCAATAGAGAGCTTTTGAACATACTCTGAAGAGAAAAGACAAATTATTATGTAAAAGTTAAGGAACTGATTTCTGTAATGGACTGGGTAGAGCTAATTGATATGAAGTAATAAGAAAACCTGGCAAAAACTGAAAGGGAAAAATTTTCAAGCTGATGTGAAATGACTCAGGAGAAGTGATGACAGAAAATAAGTTAAACAATATGCAAGCAGTAGGGTTTGATGGTGATGTCACTGGAGCACTGTTGAAGGATTGTTATGACTTCTACAGTATAAAGGAGGATTCTTGGTAGCATAAAGCACCATCTTATCTCAAACCATCCAAAAACCAAAGATGGAAGAGTGAAATACATATAGTTCAATTTCAGACATTATTTTTCTAAGCAGACATTCAATATTCTAGCTTTGAAAAAAAGGCCCAGTAGACTACCTTTTGAGCATAATTTCAACAGTATACCCTCTCTCTGGCACTATCTTTGGCTGAAGTAGGTAGAACTTTCACATGGTCAGCTCCTCCACCATCTAGACAGACATAGTTATTGTTCTGTCTATAATTTTGCTGGATTATCTGTTACCTTCTCAGATGAATTTCCAAATTGTAAATCCTTCACCTGATGGGATATTTTCAGAAACTCCCACTCCCTCTTGCCCAGAGTCATTTATAAATTATGTTCTCTCACTCATTACTCAATCATAGAATCATAGAATCATAGAATGGTTTGGGTTGGGAGGGACCTTTAAAGGTCATTTACTTCAACTCCCCTGCAGGAGGGAACATCTTCAACTAAATCGAGTTGCTGAGATTCTCATCCGATCTGACCTTGAATGTTTCCAGGAATGAGGCATCTACCACCTCTCTGGGCAACCTGTTCCCATGTTTCACTACGCTCATTGTAAAATATTTCTTACTTACATCTAGTCTGAACCTACCCTCTTTTAGTTTAAAAACATTATTCTTTGATCTGTCATTACAGGCCCTACTAAAAAGCATGTCCCCATCTTTCTTACAAGCCCCTTTTAGGTATTCAAAGGTTGCAAGGTCTCCCTGGAGCTTTCTCTTCTCCAGGCTGAACAATCCCAAATCTCTCAGCCTCAGAAGGTGTTCCAGCTCTTTGATGATCTTCATGGCCCTCCTCTGATTCATGCTCCAACAGATTCATGGCCTTCATATTTTGGAGGCCCCAGAGCTGAACGAAGTACTCCAGATGGGGTCTCAGAGAGCAGAGTAGAGAGGCAGGATCACTAACCTTTACCTGCTGGCCATGCTTCTTTTTATGCAGCCCAAGAGCCTCAGCTATGTCTGTGCAACCCTTTGAATGGCCATACAGTAAATGGACCAGTGAAATGTTCTAATTTAACATAAAGTTTCCCATCAAAAGCTGGTTCTTATATTTAACATGGATCATTAAACAGAACTGTCAAATGAACAGCTGGACTAGCAGAGTAAGGAGGAGAATAACCTCCAGTGAGAAGAAGAAAAAAGTGATCTGGAGGAGGATGGGATGGGAATTCTTAGTATGGTGCCCTTAAGGTGAGTCCCAGAGCTGACTGATAAGAGTGCTCTCCCAGAAAGTGAATTGTTTAGCCTGAAAAGATGTAAACTATGGCTCTTATTTCCCATATTAGCATCCTAATTACCTGTGTATAAACTATTCTGGTAGACTGGGCTTTGTAAATCACTGCTTATCCTGATGAAGACACCCTAGAGTTCAAAACCTTGCAGGGCCATGGAGCAAAAAAGAGAAGTCAAATCTCTGTATCTCAGTGATTCAAGTACTTGTTTGGAAGAAGTCCTTTCAAGGATTTCAAACACATTTCACACTAGGCCTTACTGGATGAAACTCATTACTGGCCTCAATGAGCTCAAAGGGACTGGATCTGTAATTTCAATATGACATATTTACCTTTTTGCAGTCCAACGATAAGTATTTAGGTATCCTGTAATGGTAGTATTGCCTGTTTGGGACTTTCTAAACAAAGACACAGAATCTAGTTTAGAAAGAAGACATTATTCATTCTGAGTAGGGTACTCAATGGAAGTCTCCACAAATGAAGCACACGAATGACTGTAACTTTAAGGTATTTATACATTTTGACAAACAAATAAATCAGTGTCCATTGATTGAATTACACAATTTGTTCATCAATTAGTATTCCACCCCTTACTGGTTAAAAGCCCCTCTCGTTTTTTATGTTAATCAGGCACACATACTCACTCTTTCTACTCTTTTGAGCCCTTGGTTTCTTGAGTCAGTGGGCTATGAGTTGTAGTTATGCTGCTTCCTGCCAGAACTCCTTTCGCTGTCCATTTTCTTCTGGGTAGTCATCCAAGGGCTGGGATTTGATGTTCCTCACTTGCTGTTATCACCCAGAGAAGCAGGATGGATGTTTAGAGAAGTATGCCAGTTACCTAGAGGAACTACTGATTGGATTAACACTGTTGTCAGTTCTGACTCATCACACGGAGAAGCAGAATAGATGTTCTTTGTTTAGGGAAGTCTTTGATTTGCAAGATGCTGAAAGCATTTGTAGGATCTAAAACTCATACTTATGTTTAGCATTTGCTCTTGGCCAAGTTTGGTAGCTCCCAATCTGACACAGACTGTTATGATCCTGTGTGAAATCCCATGTGTTTCCCCAGTTTAGGAGGAGATTTGGTGTTTACCACAAACTGCAGGTTCCAGTCTCAGAGTACATGCTTCAAAGTGTGGTGTTGTAATGCTGAGAAACACAGTGCATAAATCACTTTGTGAAAGTACTCCTAAATGCTCAGGTCTTTTAGTCATAGCAAAATGAGAGACTGCATAATTAGATTTCTACTCTTTATTACTTTTTATATGTTGCCCAAATTCTGACTTCAGATAAGCATAACAGCTCCCCTCCAAAATTCTGTATGTAGTCTAAGTGAAATGTCTACAAAGCACCTTTTGATAAGGTGAGGATAAATATTTGATTTTCTGGGGTTAGAAAAGTCCCCTATGTCTGACTCATATTTCTGGTATAAACTCACCAGAATCTGGGAAATTTGCAAGAGTACAGACAGAGTGGAATTTTCCATAAATTGTTGCCACCATAATGTGCACTGCGTAAAGTTCAGTTTACAAATATTTAGAAAAAATATTAGAAGTATGTAACTGGACAAGATCTTTGAAATGTTTCTAAAGAAGCTTTTGGCAAAGTAGTAAAGTAGATATTCAGTCATGGATTATGTCCTACAAAATCTCTTGTTTAAATAATGTCATACTCTTTTCTAGCAATAATGACCCTATGTAAGGAAGAACTTGCCACTTTTTCTAAAAAAATCTGTTTGATAAAGTAAGATTATCCTGTATATTTAATACTGTTATTTTTTATTATTAATTCATGGCTGTTGATGGAAGTTGAAATAAGTTTTGCGAAATTGTTTACAGAGCCACACATGGAAGAGTTACAGATAACAGTACAGTGACAAACTCCCTAAGGTGCTGTAGAAAAGCTAGATGATTTCCTCTGAACACAAGATAATATAAACTTTATATGGAAGTTATTTTGGTCCTGAAACATGAAATCATGCATAGCAGGATTTCCAAACACTAAATACAAAAAACACCTAAGGAGTTTAGCTGACTCACACTGATTTCAACAAGGGTAGAACTTAATTATCATCAGTGACATATGAAGAATATCAAACAAGTAATGGAATTTTCACAAGATGTGTGTATACACGAAAATAGTGTGCATCACAGCATGTGCAGGTATCACAGTGATGACAATCAACGGGGTATGATTTTTTTAACCTGGATTATTTAGGTCTTTGCAATGCAGGTATCTGTTTTCAGAATGATGATAGGTGTCATGGTTCAAGCCCAGCCAGCAACTTGGAACCACGCAGCTGCTCGCTCACTCCCCTCCTCTTCTTTCCTCCCCCCGCTCCCGGAGGGATGGGGAGGAGAATCAGAGGAATGTAACTCCCATGGGTAGAGATAAGAGCACTCCAGTAACTAAGGTATAATACAAACCACTACTGCTACCAATAATAATGATAAGAGGAATAACAAGGGGAGAGGACACAACCGCTCACCACCCGCCAACCGATACCCAGCCCGACCCGAGCAGAGATCTGGGCCTTCCGGGTAACTCCCCCCAGTTTATATACTGGGCATGACGTGCTGTGGTATGGAATACCCCTTTGGCCAGTTTGGGTCAGGTGTCCTGTCTCTGCTTTGTCCCACCTTCCCCTCCTCCCTGGCAGAGCATGAGACTGAGAAAGTCCTTGGTCAGCCTAAATATTACTCAGCAACAACTGAAAACATCGGTGTTATCAGCATTGTTCCCAGACTGAAAGTCAAAAACACAGCACTGCACCAGCTACTAAGAAGGAGAAAAAATGACTGCTGTAGCTGAACCCAGGACAATAGGTCAAAAATTAGTCATTTATCCTAAGCACACTTGTACTTGGGCAAATTTTAGCATTAGGGAAAAGGGCTACAAAGAGCCTACTTCTTCCCCAACCTGCTCATCCAAGGCAGTGAGTGAGACCTGTCCCACCATCAGTTAGTTGCCAGTGGAGATTTGAGCTCTAGGAGGAAACAGAGCTTCACACCTTTAATGAACCATTTCCAGCAGCCAACTGGTCCTACATTCTGAGAGTTGAGCATCAGACTGGGGCTTTGTGAGCAGCAGTCTAGTTCACAGACAAACCAAACAAGTCTGTTCACAGACAAACAAAAATGACAAATTCAGAGCTGGGCCTAGAACAGTAAACTATGCATGTATCTAATGCAGTCTCGAGTTATTCAGCACAAAGGTATATGTCAACATGGAGACTCAGGATTTTAAACTTAAGCATGTTTGGTAGGCTAACAACCCACTGGTGAAGGTGGAGAGCATTCTAGACCTTTCTAATAGGATACAATTCTAACAGTTTTAATTGTAAAAATGAAACTGCATTTAATTTATAATTGAGCAGGGCATGGTACTAGTCTAATATCAGATAGAACTGATAACATCATAACTAAGATGGTAGCAGCTTAAAACCATACCCTGACTAATGAAGATGAATTTTCCCAAGCTCAGCAAGTGTTTGAGATTCTGCCTTAATTATGTCGGGTTCCTTATTTTGCCTTTCAAAGCAATTCATAAGCAAACCAGATCGATATATGAGCTCACTCTACTCAGATGAGAACATTGGTTACTCTAGGACAAAACCGTTCTCTGCTGCCTTTGAATTAGAACCAACAGGAGCATAAAGTCACACATATGTATGAGCAGTATCCTGATTTGAAATCATAATGAGAATTCCATCATTTAACAAGAAATCCTGCTTGTTTTAAAATATAACTTTAAATATAACTTAAAGTAGAAAATTACTTCTCAATGTTCAGTAACACACAGAAAAGCAGCCAAAAATAGAATAAATGTACTTGTGATTTGCATAAAAATCGTAGTAAGAAAGAATGTGCTATGGTCAGAAAGATAAAAATGTCAAGCCAATAAGACCAGTGGGAAATAATATAATTCTTGTGTAAAGTATTTCTGGTTTGAGACACTGTCTATTTTAAAGAAAAGTTAAATGTCTTTCTGAACAATTTTAAACCTGTAGAGTTCAAAACCTGGTGAAATATGGCTGTTCAAAATCTATAACAAGCAACATAGAGAAGACTTTGCCAAAGTAGGTATTGACAAAGATCAGCCAAGGGATTACTAAAAAAAATGGGACCGGAAGCAAATCAGCAATTCCAAACAATCTGCATCTTAAAGGAAATAGCAAATAAAATCACACAAAACCCTGGCAGTAGCTTAATCCCTAGTTCTTCCATTACTACAATGGCTACAATGTTCTCAGCTGTACTCTTATATATCGTATTACAAAGCATCAGCTACTCACAAACAGCCAGTCACTCTCATTATGAAATATTTTATAATGAGGATAAATATGATGGTTCAATCTATTATTTACTTTTACAGAGATTAATTTATGCTGTTGTGTTACACTTTGTCTTGTTTCTTTGACAATTTAACAGTTTACCATGCAAACATCTACCATGTAAACAGCATGTAATGCTCATTTCTACCTGTAGCTCATTCAGTAATATGTGATAATTCATAGTACAGGGGAAACTCAAAGCAGTAGGTACCCAGGGCTTGACCCTGAAAGATGCAGAGTAGCCTGGCTCTCATCCGGTAAAGCACTTAAGAACATATTTTCAGTTTGAGGAATTTATTTTTTGTCAAGAGAAGTATTGAAATGAAACAAACAGTTAAAGTCTTTGCTGAAGCAACTCAGAGCGCTCAGGACTACCTATTTCTAATAAAGCCATATGTTTACTGGTAAAGTTGTTTGCAGGATCAGACCTGTTTCTAATACCACCTTTTACTTTAATTTTGTTGTATCATAAGTGACAAAACTTCTCTACAGTGGTTTTGAAGCATGGTATGTGTGGTTGATATAGCATCAATGTTCTTACTCTCAAGATGTTGATACTGACATGAAGCCACATACAGCTATCCTTTCTATGATTATCTCATCTCTTTTCCTATATACTCCCCTACTTTTCCTCCAGAGTTATTTTTGATGAGAAAACCCCTTTCTAGTCCAAGGAAGTTACTATTCACTGGGCAAAAAAACCCAAAAACATTTCCTACCCTTATCAGAAGTGCTGTGTCTAAATGCTTTCACAAGTGAGAAATTAGAATCATGTAGCATATACTCGATGACGTCTCTTTAAACTGAGAATCACAAAGAGATTTAAAGAAAACAAAGCCACATGTCTAACAGAATGCTTGTATTTTTGCAATTTACTTACTTGACTTATTTTTGAAAATAGATTTGTATTGGTGACAGATAAAAAGTGAAAATATGTATCCCATGAAGGTGGGACAGATTTGTAGAAAAGCTTTTATTACACAAGCATGTTACATTCACCTGTTCTTAGATAACTAAAAGCAAACAAGAAAAATAAATATAATTCCAATTAAGAAACATCACCTTCATTCTCTTCTCTGCATAAATTTATTCCTTCATATCCCTAGCCTGTCCTGATCTAGATGATATCAACAGAGGCTGTTAGATATAAATTTTTTGTCTTCTCTCACATTGCTTGGAATGTCTTCTTTCTATTGTATTCAATAAGAACAACATGAAGAGGATTTAAGAACTGTGAGGTGCAACAGTGAGGAAGCACAAGGGAACTTATCAAAACATTCATGCTGTCCATTATTGACCCTGTTGCAGAAAACCACACTCAGCAAAGTGACTTGTGAAAGAGAATGCTCCAACTGGCCATGGAGAAAGCCTTCTGAGAAGGAGCTTGTGCTTATCATACCTCTCTCAGGTGTATGTGGGCTGGTAGGAAGGATGGCCGCCATATTTCCATTGGGACTTCATAATATTAAGGACCCTGGAGTGCTGACAGAAGCTATTTAGTACAAGCAAACTTCTTTATGTGCCATTTGCCTATTCCCCTTATGTCTTGCCAAAAAATTTCCACCTCCGTGAAAGATGTCAGGAAGGATTCTCACAGGGCACAACTGGGAATAAGTAGGTAGGCTGCAGCAGTAAGGATGGCAGACAAAGGATGTATATATCTTGCTGTGGAGGTTGAAACAGCTTCCAGTCATCCTGAAGTACATGCCAAAAGACCTTTGGAGGATAGAAAATTTCTTCTCTGAGCTCAAATGTAATGCAGAGTCATCCTGTTTAACTTTGTTGGTCCTCATTCTCACAGAGGATCAACCTGTCATGATGCCAGGTGAGTATTTATTAATGAAAGGACCTCAAATTTATTGGCACAGGCATAAGGCGTAATAGTAGTAGTAATAATAATAATAATAATGCTGCACTTAACATAATGCTAAGTAAAAACTAGTTGGATGCTTTGCCCACTAGTTATAGTGGCAAAATTAATCAATGGATAATTGAAGACAGAAAGGAATGGCTTCAATGATGTGACTGTCAGTGCAAATCTCTACATGTTTTTAGTTTGAATTATTTTCAGAGGAGAACATGTGTCTTCCAGGTGTCTGATTTTGTAAGGGAATAGATAGGTATTTAGAAGAGTATGGAGTATGAAGTAATTCACTTTGAGCTCATAAAAGTGTGGAAGACTGAAAACCAGACATATTCATTATCCTTCTGTCTGCTGCCTTCTCTTTTAATTTATTTGGATTATTTCTGGATTCCATCAATATATCAATTAACTTTTAGAGGAACTTCTCTAAACTTTGACATTAATTTTTTGAATGACATGAAAGTTTTGCAGTTTTGACATGAATTCTGCAAAGCACCAATCAGGTTTTGCTGCTGACTGAATTTGACAAGTTCTAAGACAGCAGAACAGTTTTTAACAACAAGTCAAAAATCACTTAGCAAAGCTATATGGAATAAATAAATAAATACGGATGCTACTTAGAATAGTTGAGCTTTTTTCACAACACTATACTATACAATGTAAGTAGTATTGTTGTTATCATATCTGACAATATTGAAGAAAACAACCCTCTATATGGCTACATTGCAGTGCTTTTTGGACACAAAGAAATATGGTTAGTGAAGTTATTGTATGGATGAGTGTGAATAAGTGTATAACCTATGACAAAGAGCTGGTTCATCTCAGTTTTATTCAAAAGGTCCCATTGCAAGACTTAGCTGACAGAAAGGGACAAGTAAATGCATACATTTTGTTATGATTAAGACTAGATACCAGACATGAACGTTAAAAATATTATGAGGCATTGTAAACTAAAATAACACCTGAGTAGTTCCTCTGGATTCAGATAATGAATACTCTTTGTTAAGAGAACATTTATCACATGGGTTTCTATGCTTGTGTGTGCATAGATGTTTCATGCTTTCAGTCTGTTATGCACTGGATGAATAAATACTAGAAATTCCTTTAAAAGGAAAAAAAAGTTTAAATTTCTAAGACTTAAAATATGCAATCCGCCTGGCTACATTATGTTTGGCAATACATCTTTTGTCAGGAAGAGCCAGGAAGAACTGAACAAAAAGAAGAGGAAAAAAAGTGCTTTGCTTGTTATGGAATATCTTCTGGCCCATGAAAGAATCACAGAATAAAATTAAAGAAGAAATATTATCTGACAAACAAGTGTCATGGTTGAAGCCCAGCCAGTAACTCAGAACCATGCAGCCACTTGCTCACTCCCCCTGCTTCTGGAATAATAATAAAATAAGAATTTTATTATTTTGCCAAGATGAGAGTACATCTACCATGGGTTGATACAGTAAGAATTAGCTTCTGAATTTCAGGGGAGGATGTAGGAAGCGAGAGGGGGTTGTCCGCAGGTGAATTCTTCATCTACCTTGGCAGTCAACTTGAGACTGAAAAATGTGCACATAGGTGTACATGTGGGTGTCCATGACTAAGCCAGGTGAGCAAGTTAAATGAGCTGCTATAGTCTGTGGATGTGGGAACTCAGAGGGCAATTCACCAGAGCAGCCAGGGATGTCTTATTTAAGAACTAAATTATAATCTATTATCTTGGAGGAGGATTCAGCTACCTAAATAGATTCAGCTGGTGGCATTGCATGTTCTGTGTGATGTATGATGTAACTTCCACACTGTTTCACAAATCTGCAGATTTCATGTAAGCCCTTTGTTTTATAAGGTAGCTCTGTGGCTTGGATTCTCCTACCGTGTCAAACAGCATTAACACCTCACTTTAGGGAACTTCAGCTTTCCCCAAATCTGCCTTGACTGAAGCTTGGACACACAGGTCACTGTATTTATTACCAGCACATATATACATGCATTCAGGTAACTTGCTCTGGAGCTGAAGTTATTACAAGTATCCATAAATTACTAGCTATGTCACAGAACAGGTAGAAAAGACAGAAATAGGACTAGGAAAATATTTGTGTTGTCTTCCTTTCCCAAGTGTCCTGAGCTGTGCAAAAGAGGTGATATTCAGGTCTAGCTATTTTCATAGGACTGATAAGGGAAAAAATTAAGTCCAGGTATAGAATGGAAGTAGGCTGAACAAGCCCAAAACATTGGCAGAAAGCAGAATTCTGATTTCATTGTCAGAATTATCCAAAGAGTAATCTAATAACAATAATCAAAAAGTAAAACTGAAAGAATAATTGTAGATGTCTATGAAGCCCCAGATAATCTACCTGATTATGGCAGTCTGGTCTTGGTGCTGTGCAATGTGCGTAGGGTGGTTTACAGCTATTTAGCTGTCAAAGTTCAATTCCAGTATGTAGTTAAAGAAGCAAGACTGAGATTGATTTCTCATGCTTCTTTGAGTTGTAGAGCCATATGGCACTAAAATTTGCCTGCTTACTTGTTTCCAGCATTTTGCATTCGGGTGATAGTTAATTTAACCAATATATCAGTATAACAGAAATGATGTTACCAGACTTTTGGCCACGTGAGTATTCATTCCTTCCCCTAAACTAGTTTCTAAGTTTCTGAAGTTGAGAATGCAGTAGAGATTCATCCCATTCTAAGGTGGGTATCAAATGCATTACATTTAGAGGAAAAGCTTCTCCCTGTGAGTCCTGTTGAGGAGGTTTTCATAATTTCATGAATTCCCAAATTCACTTCTTATGCTGTGCAGAAGAATATCTTTAAATTTGCAGGGACCGGGATGACAATGTGCTCAGGGCTTGACTGTATGCATGACATGCAGATTTCCCTTGGGTCTATTAGCCAGGGGATTTGTGTGTGTTGTGTCAGCTGCTGAACCCTGGGAGCCATCTGTGCCAATCTCTTTAGCAGGATCCAACATGTAACCCGAGCTTGCTGTGAAGGTTTCATCTACTGGTGTGTGGATCCAGATTTGCACTTTGTAGTCATCCTGATAGAAAGGAAACCAATTGTTATAATCTCAGGATGCAGTTACAGATCTTTCTACACTAATCTTTTGCACAGTATATGAGTAAAAATTTTGTATTCAATAAACATGAAAATATCATTTAAGCAGCTGCTGCTATGCTGAGTTGATATTGAGCACATTAGATACAGTTTGTCTGTCTAGACATTTTATAGAAGGATTACTTAACAGGTCAACGGTAAATGTAATGGAAATATTTTTAGCAGAAATTACTTCAGTTTCTTTCCTTCATCAAAAAAAAACCAAAAACCCTCTTTTGGCAATGAATACAGAGTCATTTCAGTATTATAGCTATTGTCTTACAGCTATTTTGTTGCCTACAAAAGGTCTTTGTCTTTGAGAAGGTGAAAAGAAATGTGCAGTGAGCCTGATCTTAGAGAAGCAGTTACTGCCAATCAGAACTCCTGAGGAATCTTAAGTTGGGAACATAAAAATTCAGATTCTAAAAATTAATGGTGACTGCTCAAAGCTGCTGTACTGGTAAGTCTGTTCTGCTACACGGCACGTGTCTTAGTAATAGAAAACCCATCATCCTGGCTATTGAGAGAACAGGGAGAAAAAGAACTGTTCAAAAGATGTAAGGGACAGAGCTAAAATTTGAGGTCATGAGAAGTCAGTTCTCCCAGGCTGCATATAAAGTGGTTTCCAAATTGGTTACACTTGGGAGCTGGACTCCTGTCCTTTCCTTTTTAGGACTTATGATTACAGTGTCAGAAATCAGACATTGCCAAGTACCACACACTTGTTGCCTTTTCTTTCTTTTCTTTCTCTTTTTTCTTCTTTTCTTTTCTTTTTTTTTTTTTTTTTCCTTGCACTCTTACCTCATTCTTGAGAGGAGTATCACATCCTGGCACCTGCCAAATGAGGAATTCAGTACGCGTGTGGGTCTGCCTTCAGTGGGACTACACAATTCAAACTTTGGAGCTGAATTTGGTCTAAAACACTCACTATCTTTGACTCTGATCAAGCAAAGTATTTAAACATGTGCATGATCCTAAGTTTTTACTTCCCCTGATCTGAGTGAAGCAGTAATTGCAGGAAGGTACGAACATGGCATAAAACATTAACAATTTAGCATGTAGATCATCGTTTTGCTGGGCAAAATCCCAAATGCCTTCTCTTGAACTATTTATAAAAGGCCTTAATCCTGTATGCTTGCAGCCTGCGACAGCTCTGGCTTTCATTGTTTCCTTTCCATATCCAAATGCCTTCCAAAATTCAGTTCTACTCTCTGGGCTAAAATGAATACTCATAAGAATACAGCAATTAAACACAATTACAAAGATGTGTGCCCTCCATGCTGAACAACTACAGGCTCCTTTCCAGCAACTTTTTTTTGTTCTTTCCTCATCATCTGTAATTTTCCTGGCTTCTTATTTATGCTCCTCTGTTATCAGCTCAGTTTTGAGTGACCCTGGTAAATTCTTCGTAATTTTGTTGCTGTTGCAAATGCCCACTACACTTCTCTGAAGTGTGAAAAAATACAAACCCAGCAAGGTGAGAAAATTCAGTAATCTGTGGAATCACAGCTCTGAATCACTGTTTCCATTGGCTTTGCCAGCTTTTACTCAGGCCAGTGTTTATAGAATAGCCTAAGCAACCACAAAAAAAATGTTACTTGACCTAACTGCTCTCAGTCCAAGATGAAATTGGTGATGGGTTTCTGGCAACAATCTTATGAAAGGCCACATTTGGCCACATTTGCTCTGTAATACTGGGAGATGTTGGCCTCTAGAGCAGCTGTGTTTCAAATGTCATAAACACTAATATTTTTTAAAAGGTAAAGAACTTCATTGTCAAGCCTACAAGTCAGTTGACCAGATATGTTTGGGATTAAAAAAATATGTAGTATTTTCATGTCAAATATTTTGATGCCATCTGGCAGAGTTATTTTCAAAATACACATAGTTTGTGATCTTACATTATCTTTTACTGTGTGTAGCTTTTTTCCTGTTATCAAGCAGCACCAAGTTCTAGATCTCTTAGTAGCCATCCAAAGAGAAGATAGATGTAAAGAGGAGTAGATGATATGTAGTATATAATGGTCTAAAACTTGTTAATCACTTCAGAACCCAGGAATATTTATTGGTAACAGCAGTCAGGGTGAAAAAAATTCACTGCTATTTATTAAATTAGCAGGGTAATTAGTGTCTAGAAAAGGGAAAAAATATTTTGCTCCATCCTTTGTATCAATATTGCACTGCAGCTCCTCAACTGCTATGAAATTAAACTTATTTATCCCAGGTAAGAATCAAGTTTTGATACATATGTCTAAATCTTCAAATGAGGCTTCCAGTGATCTGAGGAGTCTTCATATTATCGAATACAAATATATAGAATAACATAATAATGTATATACTGTATATAGAATAATATATTATTCATATTATATATTCAAGATCAGACAGTAGTGTGTTATATGAGAAGAAATTTAGTTTTCTGAGGCTCCAAAACTGGAGCCAAAAATGAATAGATAGGATTCTCCAAAGAGATTCAGAGCATTCAGCTGGTTTTCTGCTCTGAAGCAACATCTCAAGAAAGTCTTTTAGCCCCATTGGTTATACCAGTAGCACAGAGAGACTGAAGAAGCAGCAAAGTAAGATCCATGAAATTATGCAATGAAACAGTCCCCTTCCAGCTGCTGTAATTCTAACCCACTGGGGCTCAGGAGACTGACTGCATCTTGGGCTGCATCCAAAGAAGCATGGCCAGCAGGTTGAAGGAGGTGATTCTGCCTCTCTGCTCTGCTCTCTTGAGACCTCACTTGGAGTACTGTGTGCAGTTCTGGTGTCCTCAGTACAGGAAAGATATGGTCCAGAGGAGGGCCACAAAAATGATCAGAGAGATGAAGCGCCTCTCCTACGGGGAAACTCTCAGAGATAGTTGAGGTGTTCAGCCTGGAGGAGACTCTGGAGACACATTATTGTGGCCTTTCAGTACTTAAAAGGGGCCTATGCGAAAGATGGGGAGAGACTTTTTATAACAGGGCCTGTTGTGATAGCACAAGGGTTAATGATAGTTTTAAACTAAAAGAAGGCAGATTCAGGCTGGATGTGAGGAAGAAATGTTTTACTATGAGGGTGTGTCCTGGGTTCAGCTACAGCAGTCATTTTTTCTCCTTCTTAGTAGCTGGTGCAGTGCTGTGTTTTTGACTTTCAGTCTGGGAACAATGCGGATAACACCGATGTTTTTAGTTGTTGCTCAGTAATGTTTACTCTGACCAAGGACTTTCTCAGTCTCATGCTCTGCCAGGGAGGAGGGGAAGCCAGGAGGAAGCAGAGGCAGGACACCTGACCCAAACTGGCCAAAGGGGTATTCCATACCACAGCACGTCATGCCCAGTATAGAAACTGGGGGGAGTTACCCGGAAGGCCCAGATCGCTGCTCGGGTCGGGCTGGGTATCGGTCGGCGGGTGGTGAGCGGTTGTGTCCTTTTCCCTTATTATTCCTCTTATCATTATTATTGGTAGCAGTAGTGGTTTGTATTATACCTTAGTTACTGGAGAGCTGTCATCTCAACCCGTGGGAGTTACATTCCTTCGATTCTCCTCCCCATCCCTCCGGGAGCGGGGGGAGGAAGAAAAGGGGGGGAGTGAGAGAGCGGCTGCGTGGTTCCAAGTTGCTGGCTGGGCTTAAACCACGACAGGGTGGTGAAACACTTTTAACAGGTTGCCCAGAGAAGTAGCAGATACACCATCCCTGCAGTCATTCAAGGCCAGGCTAGATGTGGTTCTAAGCAACCTGATCCAGCTGAAGATGCCCCTGCTCGTTGCAAGGGGCTTAGAATAGGTGATATCTGAAGATCCCTTCCAACCGAAATTATTCTGTGATTCCACGTTTGTACATCACAGTGGCACAAGAGAGAAAATAGGAATAAAAGCATCTATGAGTTGCTTGTCAAAAAAATAAAAAAAAAGAGAGAGAAAAGGGAAGAAAAGCACCAACTCTTTCTTTCTTCCATTAATGGGAGCTTTGTGAAATATATTATCTGGCAAAGATTTAATACTATTATTTCTTTGGTTTTGCGTCTCATGGACTCATTGTCAACTGTGGTGGGCTTTTGTGCTCTTTTTTTGGATTTGTTTTTATTTTGGCTTTTCTTAAAAATGTCATCCTAATTCAACCACATAAATCCCACTGTTAATTAGATCTCAGGACTTCACATTCAGATTTGCTCAAGAGAGGCTCAAAATGGGAAAAAGTAAGTTATAACAGATCATTACTCTGGTGCATAGTACTGTTTGAGACAGGCTGCCTCCCACTGATCAATGACTAGTGTCCAAGCCTAGAAGTACAGATGTGCATACCAAACATGGTTAGACAAATCAGAACCAGAAGACAAAGGAAATAGAAGGAAATAAAAATGAAATTCATCAACAACAAAAAGAAAGAAACCACATACACTCACTCATGGGGAATCAGAAATTGCTAAACTTTTAAGATTACACTAGATTTGAAAATACTACTATTTTCTCTGCATTCCAGAAGTTCTAGGGCTTGCCCTTGCTTTTTCATTCTGCATAAGAGAATGATGGCTGCACAGTTTACACACTTGTGCCCATCTTTTACGGGAGTCCACTGTCACTTCTTTTCATGATCCAAGCACCCTGTGAAATGGGAACAAATTTTAATCCTGAATTAATGATAATGCCAAGTTTCCTCTTGTCATGTTTAAAGTTGTTGATAGATGCTGTATGCTAACAGATATAGAATTATTGCTAAAGCCTTTTTGGGAAACGAAAATTGACCTGAAACTACAGGGAAAGGAACAAAATCTGTGTACTTACAGATCTCACTTAATTATGACAAACCACTTAATTCATAATGCTGAAAGAAAATTTCCAGAGAAGCTCCTCAGCAAAAGCAGGCATTCAGGTATTGCTTCTGGCTTTAAATCACATACTAAGAATTTTGCCTCCTTTGCTCACATCACATGCCTGCAAAAAACTTTACTGAAACCAGCAGGATGACTCATGAATTAAAGACTTTCTCAGTGTGAGTAAAAGTAGCTCTTGATCTTTACTTCAGTGTTTTTGTGGATATCCAGCTGGACCATGATTTCCTTAGTCCTCAGTTAGCATTGATCAGTCTATCAAAACTTTTGTCTGTGAATGACTTCAGTGAACATCATCTCTAACACATGATCTTGTACACACATATTTAATTTAAATATACAAGTAGTTCTACTGAATTCATAGGAATTACCCAGACAAGGTTGTGAACGTATATATGTCCCTAGAATTCGGGTCTGATGGTAGGAGATGTAAGAAAGAAAAATCTAAAAATTCAATGTAAATTAAATTATATCTAAACATTTATTTCTATCTGGTAAGAATTATTGGAAAGAAAAAGTGGTTGACATTCTTAGCATAAACATGGTGACCCTTCATAAATGCAGAGACAGTTAAGGTCCAAAAATCAAAATGTAAACTATAATGTACTTGCTAAATTTGTTGTACCTCATCTTCTCATCAAGAAGAGACTCTTCTCTACGGCCTGCTCTCAGAGAAGGTAGTAAAAAGCAGTAAGTCCTTAAAGCCCATTATACAGTTATTATATTGATAAATACACCTGACTTCACAAGGTATTTATATTTAACTTAAAATTACTTTTTTTTTCTGAAAAATACTACAAACACTATTTGAAGTAAAGTTATCCTTACCTTTGTTCTCACAGACTTTCAAAAATAATTTTTTTCCCAAAGGTTTTTGTTGTTAGACTCGTTTGTTTGGTTTTCTCTTCAAGTTAAATTAAAAAAACCCTGAAAGCCCAAGTTTCTTGGAGTACTCAGCACTGAAAACTAGTTGTAGAACATATTCGTGTCCGCATTTCCCTTTTCCTCAAAGTGAGCCCCATTAGATGCAATGAGAACACTTCTGTCACTTAAGCAGCCTTTGAAGTAAAGTCAGAACAGTGTTAAAGCAAATAGATACTTACACATTGTTTAGAGTCAGCTCAGCATTATAGTGTTTCCCAGCTGCATACAGTTGCTTTCAGGCAATAAATCACAATACAAGAATGAAACTTAGTGTTGAGTTACCCTAAGCCAATTTTTTTTTTGGTGTCTGTTCAACAAACTGAAATATAGCAATTTGGAAATCAAAGTACTTTTTGTCAAGATTACCAGTGTGAATGTGTCCTGGGTTTGGATGTAACAGTTATTTTTCTCCTTCTTAGTAGCTGGTACAGTACTGTGCTTTGGCTTTAGTCTGATAACAATGCTGATAACACACCAATGTTTTAGTTGTTGCTAAGTAATGCTTACCCTGATCAAGGACTTTTCAGTCTCTCATGCTCTGCTAGTGAGGGAAGGAAGCAGAGACAGGACACCTGACCCAAACTGACCAAAGGGGTATTCTATACCACAGCATGTCATGCCCAGTATATAAACTGAGGGGAGCAACCCAGAAGGCCCAGATCACAGCTCAGGTCAGGCAGGGTATCGGTCAGTGGGTGGTGAACAATCGTATTGTGCATCACTTGTGTTTATTGTTTGTTTTCCTCCTCTTTTTAGTTTTATATTGTCTCCCCTTGTTACTTCCATCATCATTATTATTGGTGGTAGTAGTAGTAGTTTTATATTATACTTCAGTTATTGGACTGTTCTTATCTCAACCTGTGGGAGTTACATTCTTTTGATTCTCCTCCCCATCCTGCTGGGAGCAGAGGGGAAGACGCAGTGACAGTGTGGTTCTGAGTTACCACCTGGGCTTAAAACACAACAGAATGCTATCATGATTTTTCAATAGCTTCTGAAAAAATATTTTAGCCATTTTTTTCTAAATTTGAATGAAATCAAATAATAAGATTTAATTCATGGCAGGAATAATAAAGTTCACTAAGTTCTAGTAAAAATGATGACAGACTGTGTGATGATGACAGTACATGGCAACATAGCTAAATGGATAAAAGGTAGAACAGCTATATGATAACACCCCTTTGGAATTTGAAATCAAAATATTGAATAAGAAGTCTACCTCTTTTGTTTAGTCACCTTTTCACAAGCCATGAGTTGTTTAATCACAGGGCATCTTTGAGAATTTAGAATATTTGACCATTTCATTGCACTGAAATGATTAGGATCTGCTTATTTATTTTGAAAAATATAATAAAAATTAGAACTTGGGATGTCAGAATTAAAAATAATAAAAAATAACAAAAAATTGTATTAATGAAAGGCAGAGTCTGAAGACAGATGAGTGAACTATATTATTTATATGTAATATATCATCATCATCACAGAATGGTTTGTGTTGGAACAGACCTTAAATGTCGTCTAATTCATTGCCCTCCCGCCAAGGGCAGGGCCACCTTCCACTAGAGCAGGTTTAAAATCCAATAGCCTTAATCTTTTTTTGTTTTTAACACTTCCCCTGCCCCACCTCCAATATTCCTATCAAAAGTGAACACTTTGACTGGGGTACATTTATTACGTGATGCTTCTGAAGTGCTTTGTTCATAGCTCTGGCCTTACAATCATCACTACTTTATCAGCATGGAGTACAATACCTAATTAAAGGTCAAGATTGGGTTTGCATATTTTAGAACTTTACTGAAATTCTGATTTTCTTCTTCTTCTAAAATCTCAGCCTTTACTCTAAAATCTCACATTTTTATCCCAGTATACCGTAACTAAATCCAGCCCTGTTATATACATATGCATTACAATTATTCACTCAAATACATAGAATTACAAGGGTGGAGAAGAGTGTCCAGAAAATAGAAAAACAAAAATAAAAGTTTTTTTTTTGTTATGACAATCCTAAACTGACCAAATGAAGATATTATTTCATTTTCTATTTTGGTAAAAAAACCAACTTTATATGTTTTTAAAAGATGGAATAATGATAATATTTTCTTTCTTCTGTTTTGTGTAATTTTCCTTCTCCCATTCTACTTTCAGTGGGAATTTTCTGTACCTGATGGCACATTCCAGGGCCTTGTAACCCTTTCAAAGTGTGGTACCACAGTGTAATCTTCTCTTTTCAGTAAGAGTTTATATACATTCGTGTTTATATGAGAAACAACAGATGCTACCATTTACAGTGACAAGATGCTGCCATTCTGCTTCTGTGTGGTATCTTCCCTCAGTATCAGGGTGAAGCCCCTCCAGCTTGCAATTCTTTGCTAAACCTGCTAAATGCCTGCCTGTCTGTACTAGTGCTGTCTATAATATCCATTCTTTACGCAGTGACTTAGAGAATATAAAACAGTAAAGCCCTGTGTCATGTGCAAGAATTCTTGCATCAGGGCATATGTGTTCTGTCTCAAAGCAAATATATGATCTTACAGCATAATAAGGTGTAAAGGTTATAAGTAGGTTTCAGTCTTCCCTATTTAAAATACGTTGTATAATAAAGAAACCTTTTGATTATGCTTTATTTCTGCCAATTTGAATACTTCACAGTACTTTATAAATTATTATTTCAATATAATGGAGCCTTGAAATCATTATTTCCAATATTCCTGTATGCTTTCTGGGCCAATAACCTGGTGTTGAATCATAAGAGTGTTGTGTAGATATTATTAGAAGGTTTTGTGATGGGGTTTTAAGTCAGCCAATGTTTTGAGCTGAAACTCTTCAAATATTGTTTTTAAAGTCAGTGCTTTAAAGAGCTGAAACTAATACCAGTGTCACCAGTGTTCTTCTTCCAGTCTTGTTTTCCAAGCCACTGACTTAATAGCAGCTTTAAGCTGAAGCAAACCCTACACAGTCCTTTTTGATTCCTTTGCAGTATTTCCTTCTTTCCTTTTACAATTTAAGTCTCTGCCCTTGTTCCTCCTTCCCTTCCTGCCCCACTCAAAGTAAATGGGCTGCCTTCTGCTCTGCTGACAGGCACTGTGCTCGCAAAACTTATATATGTGTTCAGCATACAGGCCTTTAGCCAAGAAATACAACAGTTATACCATTTGTCACAGTCTAGACTGAGGTAAATTTTACCTTTTTCTGGGCAAATCTGATACAGACAAATTTTCAGGCAGAAAATTCATCCTTCTGCTACAAGTCCAATATCAAAAATCTGGTCTTCTCTTTCATAGTCTTTGGCCAAGTTTTTGAGCTCACATACAGTCCAGCTTCTTAGGAAAAGCTGAGAAAATAAACTATCAGGAGCAACATATTATGCAATATAAGGCTTTCAATACCCAGTGAAACTTATTTGCAAAATATTATTCTAGTGATGAAAATACTACTGATGTGAGCTTTTCTCTTGAAAAGATAATTCTACCTCCTTATCCAAACTTCATTGCTTTTCAGATCGCTATGAGCTTGTCTTATTTTAATGCTGTACTTACGAGTGTAATAACATGTTACTTGTGTATGTTTTTGCTTTAGTTCACAGGGAGTATTTTAGCACAGATAAAGCAAAAGCAAGAACTTTTAACTAGTTGTATTTGAGACAAAAAATATTTTTCTGGTTACACCAGCAGTAGGAGCAAAGGTGACAGTAACTTAACTTATTGCTAACCAGTCCATATAAAGCAGTGAGTTCCAGGATATGCTAGAGGATATTACTCTCAATATGTCAGTTAGCTGGGGTTCCACTGTAATTGCAAAATGCAAGTTAAGGACTCACATCAGTATCAGTATTTTTAATCAACTTTTGCACGAAAGCATACATAAACAATATTTTAAATGTCTATCAACAATGTGCCTCAGTGGCATACTTTCTGTTCCACTGTGTTTGTAAGAAACCAGAGATGCGTTTTATGTGTAGTAAAAAGGATGAAAACATTCTATGATTTAAAGTAACATCAAGATATTCTTGGCAGAGCTGGTGATTCTGGGAACAAAACCCCAATACCTATTATTCTATTGAATGCAAACTGTGCTCTGCATTGTAAATCAAGAAAGATAAAGGAACAGGTTCAGCCATGAAAGGTTTATTATATAGTAGACCTTTCTCTCTGTGACAGAAAACAAGCACCAGTGTATAAGGCCATAAGGCATCAGTTGGTTGAGACATTGGTGAGTCACAGCACAAGAGTTTTAACAGAACAAAAACTGAACACTAAAATAATTCAAATAGTCAACAAGAACTTAGAAACCTGCATATTTTCATAAGAATAACCATTACAGAATCCTCAGTCAAGATAGCCAAATAGCGAAAATATTTCTGGCAGTATTCAAATAACATTTTAAATGAATACTCTGGTTATATTACACTGTTTTCAGGATTATGGGGGGTTTTGTTTGTCTTGGTTTTGGGTTTTTTTTCTCTCTGTGAACTTTCTGTCACAAAAATTCAATGAAAGCAAAGTTCAAATCACAGCAATGATTCTTATGTGAACAAAAGTGTTTAGCACATATGAATATTGAGATAAGACACTGCACAGTTATCCAAGTGTTGGATTAAAACTGCTGTAAGACATTCTCTAAGCAACAAACCCACCCTGAATTTTAAATAAGCCAAATAAATGAGCAGTGTAAGAGATTTGCAAATGTATTTATAAATAATTTAAAATTTTAATAATCTTCTGTAAGCAAACAGTTATTCTGAAAGCATTATCTACAAGTATATCAGGGGGCTAAACTTATCCTTTAGTAAGCATCATGTTTTTATTGGTATTTCAAAGATAAACTTGTGATGGAGTTCTCAAGTATTTAAACTACTGAAGGATATTTATATAGTGCATGTGAGTGCTCACATTGCCAGCTTCAGTAACAGTCTTCCAGGTCCCTCCTGATTTAAAGTTCTCCCTCTCTCTTTAGCTGTTAAAGGAGGGTCTTTTGTGCGGGAAATGCCTAACTTTGACATACCTGTCAGCATTGATTGTAGGAAAACACAAAGAACAACAGTACCCTATTTCAAATACGTATAGTTATTCAATGGAAGATCATGCACTGATGATGATCTAGTGCAGCAAAGAAGGACTTTGCCTTCAGTTTGGATGGGTGCTGTATTTGTCCCATTACACTGAGAATGCAAGAGTTCTCAGGGTATACTCAAGCAGGAAAACATTAGATCCTAAAATGTTATTGGGAGGGTTTCATCAGCCAAATCTGACAAAATCTCAGCAACTCAAAAACATTCCTGCCAGACACAGAATATAATATCACTGATTAGATTTTGATGAAATGCTTAATGTCCTGCTCTGTTGAAGAATGTCTTTGTGCTCATGCTATAAAGATACAAACATCATAATTGCTGTCAGTGATAAAATGTAGCAGACATTTGCCTTTGTTCTTTACCTTACTAAAAGATCTACATTCTAATTTCCCAATTATGGTATCTGTCTTCATAGCATTATGTTTTTCCAAATTTCCTACCTGAATCTGTAGCATGGATTTTAATAAGGTACATAGCAAACTGAACACACCAGTTTTGTAAGTGATGGTCTGTATCGGCATCAAGCAATGGTTATTCAAAGGTTTTATTACAAACAGACACTGAACTAGATGTCTGTACAAATTGCTAAAATCTGTGATTCATTTAAATACATAAAAAATAGCTTACTCAAACAGAAAAAAATTACTAGGGAAAGTAAAACACATGATGTGTTATTTCAAAGTTATTTAATTATTCATGCTTAATTTAAAAAAGAATATTTACAGACGTATTGATCAGAGGGTAGCGTTCTCTCAATAAAAAGCTCTGGGCAAGATTTCAAAGTTACTGATTACAGACCACTCAAAAAAAGGGCCTACTTTTATGAATCTGACTGCTCAGCATTTTCTGAATATTGTTTTGATGTGTCTCAAATTAGCTTTTCAATAAGTTTTGAAACTATTACTTCTACAAACATGAAGGCATCCACTGAAATTAAATGCTATATTGCAACTGCTTAATACAGGTTATCAGTTTTTAAATATGCTTTACAAAAGACAACTTTGAACTCTTGGATAGCATTAGTATATAATTCACTTCCTAAGACCGAAATAATAATGGAATTAATTATGCAAGAATCCCTTTTTTAAGTTGTAAATGTTTTGTATGAAGAAGAAAGAAGTTGGTTATATGGAAATTGTCATTGTTTCTATCATCCCTGATTGCAGAATCTTACAGAAAAATATGAAACTAACTGAGCTATTTTAAAAGAACTTTTATACTAGATTTGAAATAGACTTTTAAAATTCAAACTTGTTTAAACAAATTTAGACTTCTTCATATTCCATGTTTAAGAAACACGTACCTAGTCAATCTGCAATGTAGATTTTACAGACATGTTTAGCTTAGAACTTCCTAATGACTTAATGAAATGAACAGTGATATTAATTGATGCAGCTAAGCAAAACTGTCATAATGACAATCTCAACTTTATTATGGAAGTGGACCTCTGAAGGGGATCAAATTGATGTAATTCACCTCAGACTGGGCTCTATCTCCCCATTCCTTAATGAAATCCATCCTCCAGCAGTACTTGGTTCCTTAGTGTATACGTCATTGACCTTCTTGAATATTCTCAAATCCAACGGTTTGAGCTTTCAGAGTAACATAGCAACAGAGCTCTCCTGCCTCCTCTTTCATGCTCATCTACTGGCGTATAGCTTCTTTTCCTATGGCAATCATCTTTAACCAATTCTCACTAAACTAAAATATAAAGGCTTTTTTCCTACGTCTATTCTAACAAGTGGATATAAAAACGTGCCGTAATTTTTCTGGGTTATTGCTGAAATAATTATTTCTAAGGAAAATTTTGGACATCAAGAAGACTTTTTGGTGGTAAGAACAGAGGAGTGGCATTAAACACTAAGAAAGGAAAAAGATTAAAAGACAGTCCCATGGTAATATTCAGATTTATTTGAGCAGCAAAATAATTCTAGATCTTCACATTTTTAATTGCTGACTTGTAGGCATGGTCTAAAGGAATAAGAGAAGACAGAATTAAACTGACATGTAGCCATCCATCATCATTCTGAACCTTTACTTGTCTGTCCCTTTCTTGATTTAAACTGTTTATAGATTTTAGGTGTTTGAGAAAAAATATTTATGATTTACCAAAGTTTTGTAGCAAACAGGAGACAGAAACATAAATCTTTGTATGGTTTTGTGGACACTATCTCAATAGAATCAATAATGCAGCCAAGTTATTTGAAGACTTCCACAAGTTTCCTGTAATATTGTCTTACCTTGGTTACTATATAGATTGCTTTCTTCCACAAATTTGTTTCCTATCACAGGAATGGAACACGATCCATGATTAAGAAAATTAATAATCTAAACCTGTAAAAACCTAATAGAAATCTCTTTTCTCAGTCCAAAAATCACCCAATGCATGTCACAATTTAAAAATAGACAATTCTGGATATTCTGTCTGAAGCCTCATGAACAATCAACTAGACAACTCAAATGTCAAACCTAACTTGTCTCTATCTCTATCTTGCTCAAAATACATACATAGAGAGTGACAAAGTGACCAGAAATGTATTTTTCTTTGGAGTTTTCTTTTCATGAAAATTACAGGGAAAAATCTTTCATTTTGGGATCCTTCTAATATTGGCCAAATAAACAAGAGGCTAAATTTACAAAATAGAAGCAGAGTTGATCAGTAATTAACGACATTCACAGTTGTGAAATCTTGACCTTATGTGTGGACGCTGGAGCCCAAGTCCAATATTTCTTAACTAATGGATGAATACGCTTCTGGTTGGGTCTTTCTTGTTTAACATTAAAAGGTTTATTGGAAAGACCGAAGCAAACATTGCCTTACCATCCTTATGATGGTTCTGAAATCTAAGGTAAAGAAATGTTCTCTGTGGATCCATGCAAAGAGAAACAGCTTTGGCAGAAGACAGTGAGAATGAATATTTTTTCTGAAAGGTGGAAGGCCGAGCTGGGTCATCTTAGTGCTGAATGAGGTTCCTTGGAATAGACCTCCTAGTTAAATCAAGACCAGTTCCTCCTGTAGGAGTTTTGTGGATATTGAAACATTTTCTTACTTGCATGTGAAAGATTGAGGAAGAGGAAGCACCTACGTGAACAATTACATCCTACTTAATTTTACTACAAGTTTTAGAACTACTTACCAAGAGGAATAAAAGTACCCCACCACAATTTCACAGTTCCAACCATAACCAGATTCTAGGGCATGTATGTGTTGTGCTTGCAGTCTCCTCTACAATATTTACTACGTACCACCTCTCATCTTCAAACTTTAACACATCTTGATATTTTATTAAATGAGGTACAGTCTCTCTCAAGAAAAGCTTTTAACCATTGAAAATGGGTGCTTTTGTGTAAGGAATAATGGACCCAACTATATATGTTGATACTGGTTTTATAAAAAAATGTAAAAAAATATTCAGTTTAAAATACAGAGAAATATTTAAGCCAGCAACAATGCAATTTGACAACTTGCTATTTGCTATGTTTAGCAATGATCTTGCTCATCTGAGAAAAGGTGTGGACTTCTTAAGGTGTGGACAAGTAGCTAGGGCTATGGCTTTATATTCCAGCTGAGAGATGGCATTTCCATCAGGGAACGTAGTCTCCTGCCATGCTGGAATACGCTTCTACTAGCAGTTTTGTAGAGATAAGAGTGACACCTAGCGAATCATTAACACTGCCAACACTTTTTCTGGGGAGGAAAACGGTGGGGAAGGATTCCTTATTAATATCCCAACCAATACTTAGATAATCCTGTTAAAGAGCTGATGAAATTTCAGCCTTAAATAGTTTAACAGTACTACACAACAAGACTAAATATAAAATAAATACATTAAGTGTGTCTGGCTTGTCTACCTTTTAATTTTGATAATGAGGTCCAAATAAAGTACAAGGCTCCTACAACAAAATATAAGCTATTTGTTCTTTTTCATTGACAGCATGATACAAAGAAAGTGCAAGACCTGAATTCTTTTTCCTTCACACTATTTTTACTTTATTAAACAATTAAAAACCAAATCCTTTGGGTATTATTAAACATTTAGGCTCTTTTCATTTTCATGAAAATATAAGCAACACATTCTCACTGTGGAAGAGAATGAAAGAGATATTTTTGGCCATCATACCTGGGCACCTTAAAAACTATTCTTTTGTAAGACTGGCTGCAAAGTGACTGCAGTTCTTCACTTTAACAGGCTTTACACATTGTTTCATGAGTCTAGTATTGCTTTAAGTTTTAAATGAACACAGCTTTCTTTTGCTATCTGTTACTTTAACACCATCAAAAAAGTGTTGGCAATGAAATACTTCTTGCTGTAAAACAGGTTCTTTTACTTTGCTGTTTAAAGAAAATGAGGCAGCCAAAATCCATACACAGGCCAGGATGGTGACCTGTAGTTTCCATACCTACTGATTTTTAGTACTCAAAGACAGATTTTATTGTAAGACTCTATTTGTTTTTCCAAGGTAATAAATGTATCTAATTCTGACAAGTCACAACAGAGTACAGTGCAACTTCATTAACTCTTATTGTAAGGAAAGTAACTCTTCCAACTTATTAAATCAAAGACATATTTTAGTTGTGGGACTGTGAAGGCTTACACTTAAATTATATTACAGTTATCAGAATGAAATGCTGCAATCTTCCAGAAGTCTACATTTTCAGCTTGTGATGTTGATCTGATTGCATAACAAATTCATCAAAAAAGCTAAATTATCACAGTGTGCCACGTACCACAGTATGTGTTACACCTACTGTAAAATAGAACTTATGTAATCAGGAGAGATAGCTTTGTGACTCAAGTTAAAAACTAGCTATCAATAAAGACAAGATTTATCCTTATTTACATCAGCTAAGATCTTATATTCAATTTTATTAAAATGTACTATATGCTGACTAGGATAAATTCTGGGTGGAATTTTCAAGATCCATTAGGAACAAAATGATGGTTAGATTTGTTTGGACTTTACTAAAAGAAAAGTAGGAAACTGAACACCTTTTAAGGTGCTGAATTTCACCTCCATGCATGCTCAAATGATCTTAGTTATCAGGGATACCTCTGATTTTAACACTTGGAAAAGTGTGTATGGGCGTGTGGGAATAGTGGAGCATCATTGCCCTTATTCCTCCTCAAACACTGTCGATATTCAGTCTTCAGAGTTACAAAGTAAGAGCCTCTTGGCTCTTACTCAGGAACTAGTGAATGCCTTAATATCCTTCTGAGGGCAGAAAGACATTCTCACTGCCCTTCTTACCTGCCTCTTGCAGAGCTAGATGTGCTCAGCTGTAGAGTGACAGATAGTTGAAATTATTCTGTCCAGCACCAGCAAGAACTTCTTATGACAGGACTTTAAAACTTTAGTTAGTTTTCTAGAAGACACTAACTTGAATATCTAGGCCTCCCCAGATCTCGAGCAGATCTTGAATGTTACCATGTGTACACTAAGTTCTATAAATACTATAGCATAACATAGCCTCCAGCATGGTACAACATTATTGTTTATAAAAGAGAGAAATCTATACCCGCAGTCAAAAGAGGACAGAAAAAGATGTTAATAGTAGACCTATCGATAAGTAAGTGTTGCTCAAAGATATCACTGTAAGAACAACAGTTCAGCTCCTTCAGAAACAGAAAGAAAAAGAACACCAAAAAGAAATTTCTTAAGAGATTCTTAATGTTGAAATCTTTAGAAATTTGACTTTTGTAAAATATTATCATGCAACTAATATATCTTCTTTTCAAAAGAGCAGACACTGTACATCTCAAAAAACCCCAAATGCAATTGTGCTTCAGCCAGTAGGAATCACTGACTTTTTAGCACCAGCCAGGAATTCTTCAGGTTTTGTTTTCATGAAGATACAATTATGCATCTGAGGGCTCATGAAAAACTTTGGCATGTACTTTTTAGACACCACTGTGACTAGCTTTCAAGAGCATGGCCCATAGCAGGATCAAAAACCCAGATGGTACTTGCATACAGATATATTTGCCTGAGACAGCTATTCCCTTCAGCCAAGCTCTGAGCACTGCAGAGCATGTAACCTCTGACACAACATCATGCAAAGCCTGCTAACTTGCTGCTTCAACAGTTCTGCTTTCTGTCTCACCAACAACACTGGAGAGCATGGCCTGCTGCTTGCTCTTGCACATGAGTAGACCTCTCACATATCACGTGCCTAGGAAGTGTTTGGGCCCCCATTTTGGAATAGCTTCAGTCATCATGATAGTTAAGATACAATAGAAGCTGTGCCTGAAATCCTGCACGGTTCCAGAACTTTGGTAAAACAGAGGTAGGCACTGCCGTGCTATGCAATTTTAGAACCCCAAATCTGTTCCTGAAGGTAGAGACAACTGTTATGTGAAATACCTAAGCAGTATTTAATGTTTTCCTTTTTTGAAAGTTAGTTCTATATTCATGAATTCTAGTGCATTTTTTTTCTTTACTTCTAACTATTTTCTCTACATAATAATCTAAAAGAAATGGTTCTTCTCTTTGAAATTCTTGTCATCTGAAGTATCTGCTTTCTTCTAACAGTTCTGCAGGTAGAAATTTCCCTATTCAAGTTTGCCTTAATACACACAAGGAAAGAAAAATATAAAAATTTTTGATTTTGTGTGGGTTTACTATTTCTCTCATTAAAGTCATTTCAGCATTCATTTATTCATCTTCCCAGAATCCTTACAGGGTTGACAAGTATTGTAATCTTTTTTTATAGATTAAAAACTTCGCTGCTGTCAAACAAGTTAGTCACTCACCCAAAAAATTTTACAGACCTATGAATAGAATCTGGACATTCTGCCTTGCAGCCAGGACTTTAGTATTAAAAAAAGAGGAGAAATCTAGAAAGAATATATATAAATGCCTGGCAATATTTCCTCAGCTGTATTGCATATCGCTGAATAAGTAAAGAAATCAGAGGATAAAACAAAGCAAAAGTCTTTCTATTAAGCTACAGGGGAGGTCCAGATGATCTCTGGTTGTTTCAGTCTTCATTAGGAAGTACTGGGATTTCTGCAGAAATCACCAGATGGAGTGAGGACCTTATGTCCATGCTGTATGTGTTTGAGGTGCTTTTGCTTTGAACTGTCTCTAGTCTGACCCCATTCACCGATTGTCCTCAGTAGCTGGAGTACTCTAGATGTAATTAGGGAATGCACCTTCTGTCTTGTTTTACCGAAATGAAATTCAGTTTGTCTGCTTTGGGTCCTCCATCCAATAAGAATGAAAGCTCAGCAAATGGAGACAGCCAGGATATGCTTTAGTGTGCTCCAGATTCAAGTAAAACAATAAAGTGGACATATGCTTTTTATTTGTTTGACCAGTTAGGTACTATATTGTTTGACTATTAGGTACTATTTGCTTTCTAGCAGCCTGACCTTGGAATTGGAAGAGATTTTGGTAATTCCCTCTCTCCTTTCCACTAGCTGTGAGAATGACAGCTTTGGGATTTTGAGCAGCAAATTGTACGTCTCTCTACCCACTCGGCACTGGTATCTCTGAGCTCTACAGGGCTTGCATCCTAATTCCTTTCCTCAAGGAGGAAAAGAAGCACCAAGTTGGCCTTGAACTGACTGTACCTGGAAGGAGTTATAGGCTGCTCCAATTTTTTAAACATTTACATCTTGCTTCATTAAGTTGATGGGATCAAGGCATAATTCCACAGTTGTAAAGTCTGTATTATTGTTTGGCAACCTTAGAGTCACTGAACAGAGAAAATCAGAAGAATTACCACAACAACAAAATGAAGAAATGGATGATGAGTTTCAAGATGTTCAAAAGGGGACAGCGATGTGAAGGATTCTTGCTCTGAACATTCTCTGGAGCAGCCTGCAAAGCTGCACCCACACACAGAGCAGTGGTTGCTGCAGCATATAGATGAATGCCATCAATGCTTTCTTCCACTTCACTCCAAGTTCTTTCTGGAAGTTTTCTATGGAGCCTATTATGAAGTGCTGTGCCTTTATGGTACAACTAAAAATGCAGTGGAACAACTAAATCATTGAAATCTATGAATGGCTTCAAAGGATTTTACCCAAGCAAGATTTTACTTTAACATTCAAAACCCATAGCAATGTAATTTCTATATAAAAAAAAATCAGAAGGAATAGAAATGTGTGTGGCGGGACTCTGATACACCTGGTACATTCCACAGGTGGGCTAATGTCGTGGTTCAAGCCCAGCTGGTAACTTGGAACCACGCTGCTGCTTGCTCCCCCACTTCATCTTCCCCCAGTTCCGGGAGGGATGGGGAAGAGAATTGAAAGAATGTAACTCCCACGGGTTGAGACAAGAACAGTCCAGTAATTAAGGTATAATATTACTGCTACCATCAGTAATAACAATGATAAGGGAGAAAACAAAGGGAGAGGGTACAATCGCTGGCCACCTGCTGATACCCAGCCTGACCCGAGCAGTGATCTGGCCTTCCGGGTAACTCCCCCCAGTTTCTGTACTGGGCATGACGTGGTGTGGTATGGAATACCCCTTTGGCCAGTTTGGGTCAGGTGTCCTGTCTCTGCTTCCTCCTGGCTTCCCCTCCTCCCTGGCAGAGCATGAGACAGAAAGTCCTTGATCGGAGTAAGCATTACTGAGCAACAATTAAAAACATCGGTGTTATCAGTGCTGTTCCCAGGCTGAAAGTCAAAAACACAGCACTGCACCAGCTACTAAGAAGGAGAAAAATGACTGCTGTAGCTGAACCCAGGGCAGCTGACAAAGAATAGCAACATACCTGGAATATGAGTTGTTTTGAGCAGTATCCTTTCCAGTATTCTTGGTTATGTCTAAACTAAATAATGGATATAAGAGGCAAAAGAATGGAATTACAGCTTACTATTTGTAAATCATTTATGTTCAGTAAATGGCATTTTTAAAAATGATGACAAAAGGAAAAAGCTTATTGAATGAGATGCAATTGCCAGGTGCTGTGTGGAACACTAGTTATATAGAGGCAGAAGAACATTTTTATTCCTTTTGTCTGGAATATGCAATTGTATGATACTACCCTGTAGCTGCCTCATTTGCAGAGAAAATAATGATGTAAGATAATTAAATTCCACTTGAATGAGTTCTCCTGGGAAAGAAAATTTCCTTCTTTGCTATCTTCAAAAAACCCCTAGAAATCACCAGAGATAAAAATGATGACTGGGGTGGGGGGTGGTGGTGGTATTTATTTTTTTTATTGCATTGGTTTAAGGGTGACTGTTTTTTGTTAGGGTAGCAAATTACTTTAATTCAATAATTTTGTCAAATGTATTAGATATAAAATAAATACTTGGTTTGGTTCAGTTGCATTTTTTTGCAAAACTTTTTTGGCAAAAATACTTTTTTTATATGTCAGCCCAGAACTCCATATATAAACACCACAAATCCTACTGCTTTCTGCAAACATTTAGATGGGAAACAGTAGCATTCTTACTTTATATAGATCTTGTTATTTCTCTCCATGTCAAATTAATGTCTAGGTGTTCTATGTTTCTTATATGCGTTGGATAAGAAAGGTACTTTTAAAACTTCTAGGAAAATAGATTGAGGAGAAATTTGCTGATTCTTGTGACTCTGCCTTACCAGTCTGATTGATTGACACTGCAGTGTGAAATTACTTTTGTTATGACATCTTATATTGTCATAGACATTATGGAGAAAAAAATGCAGGAATTCAGGGTTGAGGGTGCCTCACAAGAAACTGTACAAAAATAGCTTTTAATTAATAGAAGCAAATAATAAAAAAAATTGTTTATGTAAGTTATATTCAGAAAAAGGAAATATTTCTGTAACCTCTATTAGGAAGGAAACAAATGAGATGTCTGTGAAGACGTTGTGAAACAATAAAGCACTGTTCTAAGCAGAATATGTATAGTAGCAGCTGTGTTGCAGCTCTATGCACACATTTAAAATACAAACAAAATACCTCTACTCTTTCAGTCCAATGATTAGGGAATTGAATGAACATACAGAGACTGCTATGATGAGGGGAGAAAAGGGGTTGTTTTCAGTTACCATGTAAAAGAGAATGGCATGCTCATTCAGTACTTTCATTTCTTCTCTAACAGAGAAGGGATAAACAATACAGGAATTTTCTGAAGTAAAAAGAAAAGACATCTCCCAGTCTATCTTTTTTTTCTCTTTGCAGAGCTTAACAATACCGCTTCTTCCCTGTTTAAGAAGGCTAAAGAACTATAAACCAAGTAAGAACCTATAATCCAACTCCTCTTGATAGTTTTTCCTTTTGTTCACCTGGTATAAAACTGCAGAAGCAATGAGATGCTCATCTTCTCTAGATCTAGGGTGGGGGCCGTTCACGCTATCAGCTGATGGTAATGTGCCACTCTTCAATATATACTGGATTGTAAAATCTTTCTGAAGGCCTTTAGAAAAAGTAAAGATGCTGAGGGTATCCAGTAAAACAATGATCTAACCAACTTAAATGGGGATGATAACAGCAAAGCATTGAATATAACAAAATAGATCAATAACCTCAAAGCTGGATTTACAGTATTAACTCAGTTGTCTACAGAGGCTATTAGGCAGTAAGTCTGAGAAAACCTGCGCTATCATTTTTTCCAGGAACTTGCTCAAAGTCTGTCCTACCTAACTTCATCTAGAGAAAGCTCTGCTCTTTGGGGGTAGACTTACAAAGTGGTAAAAGAAAATGGACGATCACAATCATTATTTATATAGGTCTATAAGTTTATTGGGACAGCACAGTATGTTGTTATGAGAGCCTCTGGCCACAAAATCTTACAGTTAAACAGCATGAGCCTGAAACAATATGTTCAGTTATGCAAATAAACACAGAGTGGCTCCAAGGGCCAGATGGTGTGAATCAGCCAAGTCTTATACACTTAAGTGGTACTCAGGCAATTTACAGAAGTTGAGAATCTGCCCCAAGATCCCTACAGATGGGAGGCTTTGCAGAACATCTGCGTTTGCAGCTGCTTTGTGAGAAAGGGATGAGAACTCACTGGGAGAATGCTGTCCAGGCACACAAGAAAGGATGAAGGACATCATTAAAAACAAGGAAGCAAACAGAATTCACATAGTGTAGAAGAGGAATTAATATACTGTGATTAGGTACAGTTTCAGTCACACTTAGTAACTTCAGGTTACTAATCATCACTGTTATCACTGTTTTCTTCCCAACTGAGAGTCTATTTCAGAATTTTTTAGAGGATTACCATTCAAAGGAAAAAAAAAGAGATAAATTGTCATATTTTCTACAGTAGATTTTATTTGGTTTTATTTTTCTAGAATGTATACAAGTCAGTGTCTTAAAGCATTTGATAAGTGATACACTGCATGCAAAATTTAGAACAAGAAGGGTCAGTGAGTGGAACTTTTCTAAACATAAAAAACAACACATCCTTTTGGACATGTGGATGCTCTGGCTTTTTCTGTATGGATTTGCTCCCTCCAATGTACTAATGCACATTCCAGCCAAAAAGTACTCCATCAGTTCACATATACACACCCCTGATATTGGTCTCTCATTGTCTCACCCATACTGTCGGTCAGCTGACTGAAATGCTGCTCCTGGGTCTGGCAGGGAGAATATGACTGATGATCACCTTGCTCTTCAGTGTAACCTGGTTTGGGCAAAAGGCCCCTCAGACAGTTTTGGGTATTTCATTCACACACTGATGCTCCCAGATTAGCAGGTGTTATTACCTGCATCATTATTCCAGTGATGGGCTATGCAAGCACCCCACAGCAACACCTTGGGAAAGTCATCTGAACATGAGCACCCAATGCAAGCCAGGAGCAAAAGGGCTCAGCTAAACTTTGAATTTATAGGCAGTTACTAAGAACAATGGAGAAGCTATTTTGCTTTTGAATTAGTCCAGAAATATGTGTTCAACTCTACACTGCATCCCAAAGTTAAGAAAAGTGGTGAAAAAAACATTGAGTTTTCAGACCTTAACTACAAGAATGACAATTGCATTGTAATGCATGACCTGAAGGGAGAGATATCTGGAATTAGTCTGCTTAGAGAAGGCTGATCTCAAAGTTTAAATATGTGTACAGAAGAAAAAGAAAATATAGTAATTAAAGACTTAATTTCAGCACCAGGAAGATAAAGTTAGGCAGGCTCAGATTAGAGAAAGGGTAAATGTTTCAGGTGAATCTTACAATCTTTTCTCTTTAAACAGCTTTATTCTGAATAGCTGTCTTTGTCTTTTATAATTCACATTTAAGCATCAATGCAAAACTATATCCTGAGAAATAAACATTAAAAAAAAATCAACAGAACACTGTATACTAATTGGCATTTCACATTTTTTTTCAAACCTTGATCAGAAAACTTGGTAGCATATGTCTAAGTTTTCCATTGTGCAAATAATACACGCACATAGTAGCTGAAGTCACAGAAATACTATTATTATCTTGTGCAAGTGTATTTAAATCCAGATGTTACAGCTTCCAGAAAATGGAAATAAAATCTGCTCTGATAACATATTACCAAAAAAAAAAAAAAACACAACAAAACAAAACACAAAAACACTGTTAATCTTTAGTGACTTTTTTTCCTTATTAAATGTGAAAGCTGTTATACTCAGCAGCTTGTCATCCACAGATCTTAGAGAAAGAATCATTGCTAATCAAGAATATAGGTCATGAATACAAGTGTAATTATTTTAAGCCTTCTACAAAAATCTTATTAATTGAAAAAAAATTAAAAGTTAGAGGGATCTCAGCAGAAAATTTAAATAATTGATAAATAACTGACATATGGGCTGATTTGATTAAAAAGAGATTAACACTGAAGAACTGGAGTGACTAGAGGAATGTTGCTAAATAGACAGCAAAAGACGAAGGCTCTTAGATACCTGAAGGTAGCAAAAACCTAGTGGGAGGAAGACAAATGCTTGCTTTTTGTTCTGAAATCAGCTCACTGAAGAAGCTGGGTAGGGACATGGCTGCTATACAACCTATATACTTCTTCAAGATCCAGAAAGATTATTCATCTCTTTTTCTGAAAGATAAAAACTTCTGAGTTGGGTAAGTGGGTTTTTTTTCATCTTAAATACTATTTTGATGAGTTTCCTCTTATTTTTCTCAACTTATCTTCAAAAACTATTTTCTTAAGTGAAAGAGTTATTTCTAACAAACAGTTAAATGAAATGAATAGGGAATGCTGAGGCTTCTTAAGTATAGAGCTATTATGGGATGTAGACTGTAAAAGGAAGCAGCCATTTGTTGATTAAAGCACATGATGCCACTGGATGAAGCCATGAAAATTCTCCTGAAACCAGGACATCTGAACAAGCAGATTTGTGAAATATCTGCGATGATAAAATCAGCCATTTCCAAGCCCACTTTTTACTAGTGTTAACAAAAATCTACTTTGTTAACAAAAATCTACTTCTACCTGTGTCCTTAGCATGAGTAAGAAAGTAGATTAAAATAATTTAAAAAAAAAACCTAACAAAACTTGAAGTTTAAAAAGTAGTTAAAAACAGCGTTGCAATTTAACAATGGTTATATTCACTTTCTAGTCCATAATTAGGTCTCAGTAAAGGCCAATGACAGATTTTTAGTACTTATAGAACAGAAACTGGCTATGGAGTGGAAGAAAGAGGAATAAGAAGGCACTGCGACTGCATAGAAGCATAAGTCTTCTGTACCAGCCATGCTGGTGGTCCTCTGTGCCATCCACACAAGTAGTCATCATATCTGAGAAGTCATAAGAACCTAGAGGAGAAGAACCATTACTGCAGTCCCTTTTTTTAATTTTTCAGGAGCCTATCTACTACTCCATCTTCTAATTAATATGTTCCCAGGCCACTGAGATCTTCAGCTCGTGAGAAGTCATCTCCAATACAAGAAATTGTACAGTGTGAGGAATCTGTCATAAAATCTCATGGAGGCTGGGAACAGTAGCAAACACTATCAGCTCTAAAATAATGCCTTTAAAAATCACTTCCTGTGTGCAAACCCAGACCTTGTTTCAAAACATCACTACATATCTGTTCAGTACTTTTCTTCTAGGATAAATTTCTTTCTCTCTTCTAGACAGAGGCATAAATTTGTTCACAAGTGGGCATAAAAATAAACCAGGGATCAGTTTGAAAATTTGTTCTGAAATTAGGATCAGACTGGAGAGGGGGAGTAGAGGGGAGAAAGGTGTAGAAGAGGTACCTTTGGTTATGTGAGGAGAGATAAAGGACAGAGTTGCTCTGCTTACCCTCCAAACTTGGCAGCTGAAGTCTCAGCCTCTCTGTGTCTCTCTGTCTTTCTCTCTGCAGTGGATGGTGTCTACAAGGGTGCCAAGCTGAGGTAGTGTGCTGCCAGTAAGTCCCTGATAGATCACATTAGTGTAGACAAAGTGCCACGTGAGTGGCTGCTTAATTATCCAGGCAAAAGAAATAGATTCATAGCCACATGCCTGGAAAAGCAATGCTTGCTTACTTTGACAAAAATACTGCAGTAAGGTAAACACAAGCAAGAGAAAATTAACGTGCCTGAAGAACACTATTAGCACAACAAATACCAGTAAGCAGATATAGAAAGAAGAATGAAGCTGAAGATCAGACAAGTTTTCTAATAACCTTCAAACAGAGAAGTATCCCTGCTGCAGAGAGTCTACTCTTTTCAAGGTGAAGCTTACTTTATTTATGTGTGGGACTATATGAAGGCTGTGACAATGGCAAACCAGAGAAGATGCTGGATTAGAAGACCCTGTGAGTCCTATACAGAACTCTTTTAGCAAAGGACTTTGATATTGAATATAAAAGGGGACGTGCTGGCATTAATTTTCATTAGCCTGCATAACTACTAAATTTAAGCTGAGGAAATGCATTTGCTTATTACATTAAAAATACAGCTGGAAGTTCTTCATTGAAAACTGTTTTTCAGGATAGATTTCTGATCAAACATAATTTCTTCAGTTGGGAAAAATTGCTCTTTTTGAATTACAGATCAACCTCTTTTTAACATGTGTTTTTTCTGCCTTGCCTGTCCTTTGTGTCTTGATTACAACACAGTTCACTGAACCTTGCCAAAATGAACTGTTAATCAGTTTCTCTCTCTCTTTTTCATCATACTTCCCTTCAGGTCAAAGATTAAACTAACTGGAATCTTACTGAGGCATGAGTTGTTGGAAAAGAAGAATTGGATTTTCTCTGGAGCAAGGACCTTAAAATCTGACACAAATATGAGTCAGTATGATTTCAATCAGTCCTTGATTGAAAATGAATGTAAAAGGATTAGATTTAATATAGCATTTTGGTGACAATTACACAAATTGTGCATAAGTAGAGCTGTGGGATTCTGTTATTAAAAAGAAGGGGTAACATCAGTGAAGAGTGATATAGCTTTAGGTGCTGCCTATTAAACAGAAAATAATAATGTGTTAAATAGGATTTTTGAAAATCAGATTATAAGGCTTTCAAGTTAGGCAGCTTTCCAGAGGTGGAAAGAATAATGGCCCTCTTTATATCAAAGTAATCAGCTTTTGCACTTACGCAGAGTCTATTTACTGACTCTTGTAGGAAATGTTCCAGTTTCTGCCCAACTCAGCTAATTACTTTAAAGTTAAAGGAATAGATTAGTGGAAAATAATCATTCTGATGCTTACTAGCTTGCTTGAGCTTTAGTAGAGATGCAAACCACCCATCGATATGGAATAAAATACACTGTTATAGTATTAAAACTTCTTTTTAAAATCTCTGAAATAATAAACAATGTTAGCAATGTAAAGCTGTTTGAGATCCTAATAAAACTTACAGTTTCAAATAGATAGCTAAGAATTGAAGACTTTCATAGTCAAAGGTTAGATAAAATAAGATGTCAACATCTCTTCATATTAGTGCTGCAATGCCTCTGAGCAGAATCCAGTTAAGTGTCCAGGACCCTCTACATAAAGAGAGTCATGAGGGATAGATTCTTGAAATGGCAGTCCACAAATCCCATGCATTGAAAGGGAAGCCACCTAGGGTAAAGCACTGGGAAATGCTAACTGTGGCTGAAATCTTGCCTTTCACAACTGGGGCAGAACTGTAACAAAATGCTAATCCTGATGGGAATACTAAATTTTACTTTTCCAACTCATATTATCATTCTTTCCTCTTCAGGGGCATTGCCTCAGCTAGAAAGGGGGGTACAAGACAATAGTTTGAAATCTGGAATGTTTTATTTCTAATCTCCTTTCTGCTGTTTGAAAGTTAGCATACAGTCCAAGGCAGCTGTCTAGAATCCCTCTAAATACAAGGCAGAGAATAGCACTTTCCTTCCACCAGGCTTAGGCACCATCTTAGAGATACTCAAAATTCTGCTGGACAAAGTCTACATTAACTAGACCTAACTTTGATGCCAATCCTGCTTTGAGCTGCGGTCTGTCCTGCTTTTGGCTTAGTGGTACTTAGTGGTACATAGTTGAGAGAGGGGTTTAAACCACTGGCGACTAGGGTCCAACTAGATGACTTCTGCAGATCTTTTTCAGCCTAGATTACTCAGTGATTTTATGACCCTGGATAGGGTAGCCCACAGAGTATCCACAGGCTGGGTCTCTGGATAGAATATCTGGAATAGTTTATTTGTGCTGTACTCAAAGTGAGTCAAGCTAACATCTTAGGCCAGTCATTTACATGGCTGCCGTAGTTTAAACCCAGCTGGTAACTTGGAACCACGCAGACGATAGCTCACTCCCTCCCTTCACTCCCTCCCTTCTTACTTGCCCTGCTCCCAGAGGGATGGGGAGGAAAATCAAAAGAATATAACTCCCACGGGTTGAGATAAACCAACAAATTCAGAGGTAGCCTGAGGCTCCTCAAAAGAGTATATTGCCATTTGACAAAAGGCAGGCTGTGTACGTAGAAAGCAAAAGAGAATGGAGGAAGTAGACATCTTAGCAAACAGACTCTGCAGATCCAGGGCTGGAGAAGTGAAGACTGACTTCTGGTCCCAAAAGAGGCTCCAGTCTCTTCTCCCATAGCTGTTGCCAGAGCACATGTGCTAGCTGCTCCTTCAGCTGAAGTGATAGCTTGTTGTTGCAGGACCCCAAAATAGACAAAATATCTATGGTTGTTCACCACCATGCATTTACTATAGCCACAGCTGCCACCTTTGTCTACTCAGAGCTGGCCACGTATAAGTCCACCATTAAAATAAACTTAAGATCTCTTTTCCTTTATTGAAGCTGGGTCAAGACAAAGAAAGTGTGCAAATTCACTTACCAAAGCACAGAAGGAAGGATGCCTAAATGCCTACAAGCCCAGATTCTGAGTTGTCCTAATGGAGGGAGGTAAATCCAGGAAAAGACAGAGGTATGAGCTGGTCCTACTCTGTCCTAATACAAAAAGCAGCACAATTCAGTCTGAGCTCTGTAAGAATGGTACAAATGAATAGTTTTTCTCAGAGGAGGTTGTGATGATGCAAAATCTTGCAGTATTGAGAGCAAGCAATGGGATGTATGCTGTGACCATGAGCTCTACTGGCAGACCCTGTACTGAGCATGCATGCTGTATGCTGCTCTGTCTGTATGACTCACGTGTGGATGCAAATGCAAACACCTACCTCCTCAGCATTTACAAAACTCTGAATATACACCTACAGCATAACATACAGTGCTATCTTAAGTGCAATCTCTGGTCCCTCCAATCATCATTTCAAAGGGGATGTAGATGACTGCCTCCTGAAATCTGAAAATAGTCCTGGGCAAGTCACAAAAGGGTTCTGTGGTTACGATCTCTTCCGTGGCTGAACCATAACCCAGCCTGTGAATGTTAAGAGGAATATAAGGTATAATTATTGCAGAAAGACAATAACAACGATGACATAAAAGCTTTAAATACTTACAGTGCCTTTTTTACTTATGTGTCTGCAGCTGTCACCTACTCTTTCAAGACGAACACAACTCTGAAGTGCAGATCTTAGTGGCTTAGTAAAATATGAGATTTTGGGAAAGTCTGGGTCACAGGCACTCTTATTAAGTTCAATTTTGAACTAGCACTTTGTGCTTTTTTTATCATACTAATGACATATTAAACTTTTTGTTCTTTAAAATAGCTTGATGACTGTTTCTTAAGTGTTTCTGAAAGACCGTAAGCTAATTAGGGTCCAAAAAAAGTACATTCGAAGGATTTTTAGCTTTAACAGGATCTGTAGATTTTCCCTCATTACTCCTTCCAGATTTGTAATGGCTCATGACTTTAGCTTTGATTCCCTTGGGTTTGTTTCTTCTTATACATTCTAATATTTGCTTAGCTTGTACAAATAGCTCTGATATTTACCTTGAAAATTCCTCATCCTAAATGAAAAATGACCTGCTGATTCTTTATTTCACATTAAAAGCTTTCAAAGGAATTATCACCTGGGCTAGAAAAAGCCACACAGTTAACATAAGAGTAACATCAAACCTTTCCAGAAGTTAGAGAAAATTGTGTATGCTTTGAGTTTTTATTGATTTGTAGTTTGTCTTTGCAGTGCTTTCTGCTTTGAAGAAGGAGCTACAAGCAGACATGCAAGGGAAATAAGTCTGTCATTGAATTTTCCGAGCATATTAAACCAGGAAGCACTGAAACAAGAGAGAAAGCCTGCCCCTGTAAGACATCCAGGAGAATCTGCTTGACAAACCTATTTTTTGTTTTTATTTTTGTCCCGTAAGCACTAAGAATCAGACTATTATGTACCCCTTTGAATCTCTTGACTTTTGGATTTAACATCTATATGTGATAACTTCACTTACTATCTTTATTTTCCTTTTTCAGAACACAAAAGTACATATTCCTTGCACATTCTAATTGCTCAGAAATATGTTTCAACTGTGTACTTGTATGTGGTATATATATGTATATGCTGCAGCAACAGCAATAATTCAAAAGACAAAGGTTAAAGTTGTATAAACCGAAAGACCAAGATTATGTGAACATAATTAACTTAAAAAAATTGTTTGTTTTGATTTTCTTTTTTTTTCTTTTTCTTCTGTGGTCAATTTAAAACTGAGCTGGATTTATAGTCTGATCTGGCTGACCATCCAGGGCCCTGAGAGCACGACCAGCCCTGACTGACCCTGCCCAGCATCTCCCAGGAGCCCACAGCCCTCATAGTCCCCACACATTACCATTCAACCAGGAGACATCACACTAACACAAGGGAGAAATGTAGCCAGTTACAAGGGTCATGCAATCAATGCCTTACTGTAAACACTTCTTTTATCACATACGCTTACTGATGATTGTTCTGCTTGACTGCTTTCCATCACTTTATATTATCACCTAAACTGACCCTGATAAATAACAGGTAGATAGAAGGAAAAAGCGTAATTTTATAAAAGTAGACATTATTTCATACTGAAAATGCAAGTTTTAATTAACTGGTGATTAGAAAAATAAGTATTTGATTTTGTTTCTTTATTTTACATAATGAGTTCATTAAAGTATTCTTTACAGTCCTACAGACTGGGAAGGAGGAAAGCAAAAACAGACACAAGGAAGAAATTTATGTGAGGCAATTATTTCTATAATATCCATGGCTGAAATAGAGTAACAAGAAGACAGGCTGGTCTTACAGTAAAGAAAATGAAGACAACCCAAAAATTAACCAGGGGGGCTTAGTGTCTGCTCAAATCTTAAGAGCTTCGTTATTTCATCTTGGGCTAAGATGCTGCTTTGCACTCTAAAATAATGTTTCTGTCTAATGACAAAACTTTGCTTAAAGGTGTCTGCATTGTTTGTCAAAGACCTCACTGAGGAGCCTTTGTTGATAATTCAGGAGGCTGATGTTTGTCTCCCTCTCCCACAGCACACATGAATTTTAAGCTTATTTAATCTGAGTGAAGTCCAAACACTGAGTTTGTCTTTGGGCATTTAAATATGGTGTCTTGAAGGTCCTCTGTTTAACATCAATCTTGAGGACTAGGAATTTCTAATCTGACTGCCAAGGTTCTAGGACTAATGTCCCTTTTCCAGACATGTAGCCTGAGGACACTCATTTTCCAGAAGTCCAGACAAGTGATTATTATGATTTACAATACACCTCTCCAAGGATACAGCATAATTGAAGTTCATGAAAGCCAAGGGTCTCAACAATTTCAACTGTTTTCACAGTTATAGCCAGAACAAAAAATACAGAGAGAAAAAATTGCACTGAAAAAACTACTCCGCTTTTCTTTATTTTCCTCCCTATTCATCTTCTATGGGGTTTTGCCAAGAGGTCTTCTGAGATGTACAGGATCATCCTCCTTAGCTGTCTCTTGCTTTTCCCTTATTCCCCATTCTTGTCATCAGTGTGGCCTTCTAGTCTCTCTGAAATGGCTAGTGAAACCTGCTTCCTTTCATGTCAGTTTTTAAGATGAGTCAGATCAACAGATAATCAAAATGTATAAATGTTTAATCTTGACTGGCTCCATCTTTACCACATCAACTCTATAGCCTTTGCAGACCTATTAAAAAATGCATGACTCTCATCTGATTCTCACTTATCCATATGAAATAAACATGCTAGACTATTATTTACTTCTACCTCACTCCCAGAAGGAGCATCCTGGGAAAGGTGTTAAACTTTGAGGACAGATAACAAACAGCAAGATCAAGAAGAGAAACTTCAAGGTTATACTGAAAGGTTATCACACATTATACTGCATAGAAAAATAAAAATCCTCCCTTTCTATGCATTGTGAAAGCGAGAATAAAAAAAGCAGCTTTACAGTGGTCAAGATTGCTGTTTAATGATGATGTTTAATGAAACGATGAGTTGAAGCTTATTGAGTTGACAAATATCTAATATAACAGCAGGAAAGTTAACAAACATAAAAAAGACTTCAGGAAGGACCAAAAGAGACACATCCTAATTCAGGCTGCTATCATACTTGAATTAACTACTAATCTTAGCTGGAATGCTCCGTCGTTGTTACATTGCAGTACAAGTCTTTTAAGGGATCAGTTACTTACACAGTGATCATTAGCCAAAGAAAGTTCATTTCTCAATCTGGGAGAGGGCTTCTTACTGACCTTTCACAAATATGGTTGGACAAGAACTTTTATTTTGGAATTTGGTGGAAAAAATATTATTCAGGGCACCCAGTAGGTCTCAGGAGGCTCCCAGCTTGCAAGGGGGTAAAAAGTATTCCTCCTTCTTTGGGCATGTACGCAAAAGTAACAACCCAGGGACATTTTCCAACCTTTGTAGTTGCTATGAAGGAGAACTGGGATACAAAGTTCCCTTAGGGGTGCAGGAACCCCTCACTCTGAGTCACCTAGGAATGTGTATGAGGTATTATGGACACATGTTGTGATCACAAAGTGAGTGAAATCCAGCCTATGATGAGCTGCTACAAGACGAAGATGAAAGATGGGCAAGAGAAGGAAGTTGCTTACATGCAGTTGTGGTATGGCTTGTCAAAATAAAGTCCCAGAAGTGTTTCCTTGAACAGTCACCTTAAAGTGGAGAAGAGATCCAGAGCAGCCCTGCAGAGAAGGACTTGGGGGTGGTGACTGATGAGAAACTCAACATGAGCTGGCTTCAGTGTGTGCTTGCAGCCCAGAAACCAACCATATCCTGGGCTGCACCAAAAGAAGCGTGACCAGCAGGTCAAAGGAGGTGATCCTGCCCCTCTGCTCTGCTCTCGTGAGACCTCACTTGGAGTGTTGTGTACAGTTCTGGTGTCCTCAGCATAAAAAGGACATAGAGCTGTTGGAGCAAGTCCAGAGGAGGGCCATGAGGATGATAAGAGGGCTGGAGCACCTCCCGTATGAAGACAGGCTGAGAAAGCCTGGAGAAGAGAAAGGCGCGTGGAGACCTCATAGCAGCCTTCCAGTATCTGAAGTGGGCCTACAGGGATGCTGGGGAGGGACTCTTCATTAGGGACTCTAATGGTAGGACAAGGGGTAATGGCTTTAAACTTAAACAGGGGAACTTTAGGTTAGATATAAGGAAGAAGTTCTTCACAGTGAGGGTGGTGAGGCACTGGAATAGGTTGCCCAAGGAAGCTGTGAATGTTCCAACCCTGGTGGTGTTCAAGGCCAGGTTGGACAGAGCCTTGGGCAACACAGTTTAGTGTGAGGTGTCCCTGCTCATGGCAGGGGGGTTGGAACTAGATGATCTTAAGGTCCTTTCCAACCCTAACTATTCTATGATTCTATGATTCTCTGATTCATAGGATTATGATTGTTAAAGTACTCTAAATCTGAATAGTAGTTTACTGAGAAATATGTATGAGGTATGTTGCTTCCAAGTGTAACCTCAACAAGAATAAATATCGAAAAGCAAGAGGAATGAATTTACTATCAGTTCTCCAGCATTACATTATGCCCAGTTGTCAACAGAACATGTTTTACAGAGCTCTTGGAGAAAAGCACTGAGGCTGAAAAAAAATCTGGATGAGAATGACATGCTAGAATGAGATTCAGCATATTTTCTCTTGTGACCTAAAATGCAATTGCATGTTAACCCTACTGCAGTTTTTCATCCGCTTTTAATTAACTGATTTTTGGCAGTGCTCTATTTCATCTCTTCCCAGCATCCTGCTTCCCTAAGTAAAGCCCCAGCTAATAATCACAACAATAATCTTCTAAATTTAATTCTTGGTTTTTAAGTAATTACTGTAGCAGAGGGGACTGAAGATAGACTTTTAGGGCAGATATAGAGGAAAAGACAAAGAAACATCTAAACTTTCTGGAGGATAGAAGCTGCTTCAAGCTTGAAATGGAGACAGTGATTAAAAGAACTCAAAGGGTTTAGGAATGTGGGTGTAGTCGATACAGCATAGATTCTTGGAAAGAAAGCAAGATTTATCCAGCAGCAGTCTGGTACAGAGCTGGAAAGAAGGATTTTGGCAAGGACTACAGAAAACCAGAATGTGTTTAGAGAATTTCTCCATTTCAGATTTTAATAGTGAAATTTGCATGCACCACATACATATACAGAAAAAAAAGGCCATCTTTTTTGAAATTAAAATAGCCACTCCTTTGCATGAAAAGTTGCAGAGTTTTCAAATGAACTCCTGAGGTTTCTACTTTTTTTTTACTTCTTTTTTCTTTTAATCAATAGTTTCTGAAACAATACACTGAAAGAAGGGAGGGAAGAAAAATTTGTTTTTCATCTACTGCTTTCATTCATTTTTTATCATCATATTAACAATACATAGGACTGTAACTAAGCTATTCCAGCCATAAGAAGAATGTTACAAATATCTGAAATAACAGGGACCCTCCTGGAAAAGGTCTTGTTCCTTTAGGGAACAATAGAGCTTAAGAGTGACTTTAACTGAGGTTAATTGGACTTGCTGATATTCAGCATTCTGCAATCCTAAACAAGAACATATAAGTTTAAGAACTGGTATTTAATTTTGAAAACTTTTGCTTTTAACTGTACAGCCTTTTCTTACACCTCTTTATAGGAAGCTTTGTGACAACAATGTCTTACTATGTCTTTGGCACATGCACAGCTACATATGAAAGAATAGAAGAGACTACAAATTTATTAAGGCATTTGTTTTTCAGAAGAAATGCAGTTTTAAGCAAAAAATAATGGAAATTAACAGCTCCATAAATTATATTTTATGATGTAAGCAAATCTGGAAACTAAATAACACTTTCTTTTTCCATCCTGATCAAGCAGTGACTCAAGAAAGGCATGCTGCTTAGAATTTTTCTGCTGGGCTTTGATGGTGACAATTTTAGCTTTCCAGTCTTGTAAAGCATCATCAAAGGTAGAAGGAGGAATTATTTCTTATTGAATATCCATAAAACAGTAGCCATTGGTGTTGTACTGTATGTATTCCAGGTTGTTCTGTATTTATCAAAAGTTAAAGATTACATTATATTAGATTCTTACCTGAAATGCCTGAGGAATGTAAGAATGTGGGTGTTACAGGATAATGACAGTTACAAAGCTAATTCCTCTATTATACGTAATGTAATAGAGGAAAGTAGCTTCCAACAAAATTAGAGCCTCTCACAAGTGACTAGGTGAGCACATTCAGAGGAAAGTTTGTATTGCTGTAATAAAACTTTAATTGAAAAAAAAAAAAAGGACCAGAGATTGTGTTTCTTCAGCAGAATTTGGAGTATTCACCTGTAAAACTGCAGTGATACCATACCACTGAGTTCCAGAACCAAACACAGCAAATCCTCATCAAACATTTATATCAGCGCATGAGAATTACAATATACTAGAAACTGATGCTCTGGAAGTTGAGTTTGGGAAAGTTTCTCTTTGGAAAAGCAAATAATTCCAGAATCCCACAAATCTGCTCTAAATTTCAGAGGATATTTTTAATGAATTGGCTTATTTTTTATACTTAATAAAGCCAAGACTGAAGCTATGGTTTCAGTCTAATCATCCTTAACTAGGCATTAGAATTTAAAATTTAAACATAATTACTTTACATACAAACTGTATGCTGTCCAAATATCCTAATATCAATTTCCTTCAAGAGAGGAAAGCCCATCAACATTTATAACAAGCTAGTGCTGCCACCTATAGCAAAAGAGACCTTGCCTGTTAGCTTATGTCAAGCACAGTGCAAATTGAGTTATATTAGGAATAAAAGAATATATAGAATTACAAAAGGGGAGTAGAAGGTAGATGATGGTTCACTGAAAACTGTAAATTAAATCTATGTGCAACAAGAATAATTATTTTTATAAGTTCCTCTTCCCCAATTCATTTCCTGGCACTGTGACAAAAGTAATCGTTGGCAAAGTTATATAAATCACATTCCTCAAAGCAGCCTTTTTTTAATCCCCTGGTACACAATCTGATCATGATGATAATGTCAAAAATATCTTTAAAATTGAGCTAAAACTTATTTTTTTAAACTGCAAATTTCAGACTCTAAGTTATCTGGATCTGAGTTCAGAAAACTATGTTTTCCAAGTTTCACATACTATTTACAGAAAAGTTACTTCTGCCATGGTCAGCTGTTCAAATTGACAGGCACCAGGTACCTAGTAGATTTAAGGTGTTTATTTGGAAAATGTCTTTGCTCCTCAATTCATTCTGTAGAATGTCACCAACCCCTGGGTAGCCTAAGCTTCTGAGATACGGGACAGTCTTATTAACAATTTTTTGAACAAACTGCCAGGTAGACAGTCATCAAAACCAATTGCCAACTAGTAAAACACATCGATATATTGAATTCTGCCATGCTTCTGGGAGCTTCAGAGTTTTAGTGATGCTTTAAAAGTTATGTTAATATAGACAGTCCTTATTTATTCAGTGATGGTAGGGATGTTATGTGCACAAGTAGGTCTGCACACTGTGAATGCCAAACCCCTAACAAAAAAAAAAAAAAAAGTTTTTTTTTTTATTTTTAAAATCTGTAGGCAAACTGCATCAGTAAAATTATAGGATGTTTTCTTGGCATAAAGGTAGCTACCATCCTAAGCAATGAGACATGACATAGTTTCTTATTATGTGGTGTTGTATCTTATCACATGATGCCACAACTTATTGGTTGAACATTTCCTCCAGGTATTTGGCTTCTCTTCACACAAAGAACCATAAAGAGGGATGAAAGTTCCTATTAATGCCACAGTAGCTGTAGTCAACACCAGTGAGAAGATTAAGATACAGCACTTAGCATGGAAGAATCGTAATAGGAAACAGAGTCTCCAATGCAGTAAGACTATGTTTATGCTTTATGGGCAAAATAAATATTGCTTGACTGGCATGACATTATTCTAAAGCCTACAATACTTTTTATGAGGCTTTAGCTGAATTATATAATGAATCTTTTTTTGTAATGAATAACAGAAAAATACCAATAAAATATATAGGTTATTAATAAGAGCTAACTAATTATTATTGTGTATGTATATTTTATGGTAAATATTTTTTTTGGAGTAAGGGAAATAATGATTGTTATTTACAGTAGTAATAATGACAGCACTAGCATTTTATGTATATTAACTTTTTTTTATATTTGCATAAAGAGAAAGATAACCACAGGAACAGATTGTTTAGACCAATTTTGAAATCTCTACCATTTCAAGTCTTTAAAAGCAAGTTAGAAAAACATCTGTCAGCCATGAGCCTATCTTGAAGAAAGGAATAGACTCAATAACATTTCCAGGGTTTTTATAGCCTTAGTTTGTGATTCCAGAAAATTGCTTGCAGCAATATTACCTTGTGGCCTTCCTCTCTACTTATCTGCTTCTGCCCTTTGTTTCTCCTTCCTGTTTCTCAGCCCTGGTTAGTCTGTGCAACTATTGGTGTGAATATACTCTGAACAAACACACAGAAACCTAAACCAAAAAAATAAAAAAAAAGTATTACTTAAAAGCAAATGCATTTTTAACTGCAATTGTTATTGAATACTTTGTCTTTCAAAATGATGGTCTTAGTTTCTGTGATATCGTGATGTTTCTAATAATTTCTAGGAGCACAGGAATTCTTAACTTCTGCAATGCATTCCAAGCCATCCTATTGTCCCAGCACAAGGTTCACATATCTCTATTTACACTGCAAACAGCATGGTTAATAACAACAAAATCCAGCTTATATCCAGTCCATAAAACAGAAACAATAGCTTGCAAACCATTTGTGCAAAGAATATTTATTATATACTTCTTCTTGCAAACTGAAAAGATAAGCAAACTGAAACAGCAGGTCTTGTTTAACAAGGAATTTCATCAGATGTCTAATTTAAAGCATATGAACAATTCCAAAATCAAAGCACCTGCTTGTATGCATAAGGATTTTGTTGAATCTCCTGCAGTAGTGGGAATGAAGTAAGTGAAGGATGCCATAGCAACAGTAATTCAAAAAGCACTTTCTGAGGAAGGGGGAATTCACAACAGTTTTCCATATTTAATGCAGATCTCTGTTTATTTTGCAAATGCAATTTGAAAGAAATTGACTAAGTCTTTTAATTAGGGTATTCATGCATAGTGTTCCGCAATAGTCCTGAATTCTTAGTGTGGAAACAGCAGGTCATAATCATTTCATTGAATTCAAGCATTAGTTCTAAAGCAAGAAAATAAAGAAGTTTTTTTCTGAGTAAGTAAGCAAGGTACAACAACTGACCAGTAACTGCCATATTAATAGGTTTCTAAGTGTCAAGCTTGTCATAAGAAGTAATAGCACAGAGTTTTCCCTGGAAATCTGGAAAATCTGGAAAGGCAAGATGCTCATTGTATCTCTTAAGAGTGGATGAAAGAGCACTGTGCCTATATATCGTTACTATAACTTTGTATTTATTTGTTTGAGAATAGAAAGACGCCTTCTTGTTACTCTTGAAGTCAGTAACAAGTACATTTACTTTGTTGTCCTTCAGCAAAAGCACACAAGCATAAAAACATCATCTTTGATATGTATTGCTGGTGACCCATTGTAAATAATAAAAGCAGAGAGGGATGGGAAACTTCAGTCCGTCCATGTATAAGTGTCTCAGATGGGATGATATCTTCTATCTGTTCCTGTACACTGACTGTTGAAGAAGACTAAATGACCACCTAAAATGGCTACGTAAAAACACATGCCTAAATTTTAGGCCTAAGTAAAACACACAGACATCATATTTGGACATTGCTTTGCTCATTGCTTAGATTTTATGATGATATTGTCATACACGTGCAGAGACCTCACAGGGACCTTTGTGCACAAATGAAAGTTCAATAACAGTGTTAACTTTCATTTGTGAAGGCACACAAAAATATTGGAAACGATATATTTTGATAGAATTTATTTCATATTTACTCAAGTAGATTTGTGCTCAGATGGGCTATTGGCTAGACAAATATGATCAAAATTAACATAAATTTATTAATAAATAAGCAATAAAGACTATGAGGCATAATTTTGTCTTCGCTAACAAAGAAATAACAATGCACCTGTGTAAAATGAGATGCTAATTATTTGTGGACATCTGAATGTATCAAAGGCATGAATAACAGCACCATCAATTTTCAATACATTAATGGGAGAAAGATGTAACAATGTCTGTATTTTTGTTAATTTTTTTCACTTTAGCCAATGTGTTATTTTCAAGATCTTTCTATTTTCTCTTGAAGCAGTTGCCCACACAATTAAATAAGAAATACAGGTGGAAAGGTGTTAATTTACTAATAATGAGATGTGAAGTTCTGATCGGTATTACATTCTGGTGAAATTAACACTGAAATAGTAGACAATATGATAAAATTAATATCATGGCATTATATTGCAGGAAAAAAAAAAAAGAAGAAAAGCTACATTTAGCTGAGTTAAACCCAGACGTGCAGAGGTTTGTGTACCCCTTTCCCTTCTAACATGTCGGAGTCCTTTGAATATCCATGTGAGTAAACATACGAGTAACTATTCGTTGCTTCAGAGCCTTAAAGATTGCCTTTGTTCAATATTTACCAGTGTTGTTCACTCCTGAGGGGGACTGGAGCCACTTAAGTCTTCAAAATATGTCTCAAATACTGTATAGAACAAGGTAGGATTTTACTAGAGAAGAGCTGGAATTTAGATTTTTTCTGTATGAGTATCAGACAATGATTTACCCCACTTTTCACAAAAGGGGTGTTACCATGCCATTTCCATTTCCACTGGGGCTCAATTTTCATTTAAAGCCCCCTCCTCTAGCTCCATGTACAAAAGATAATTCCACTACAATTTTGAAACTGCAGAAGATAGATCTTAAATAAAGTAGAAACTCCAAACCAACCAAACATAATATTAATTTGACAAGTGTTGCCCTTCACCCTGAAACAGATGAGTGACTTGGGAAAATGCCTTCTTATATGTATTACCATGGGTGTTGTCTTGCAAAACACTTTAAGAACTGTAGCAGTGGGCAGCATTTCTCCTTTCATAAAGGGCTCTCACCCTGTATGAATGTGGGATGTCTGTCTCTCTTAGGCTCTTTTATCCTAGCTAAACAGGGTTTGGTGATGCTTATATGAAGGTGTAACATGGAGTCTGCTGGAACTTCTGTAGTCCAGTCAGAAACTCCTCAAATCAGCTTTGGTGTTGTGTAAAGGATATGTGATAGGTATTTGCAGAATTGGCATCTCTGCGGGGAGATCATTGCTATTTTTAAATAAAGTCAATTTTCTCAATGGAATCTTAATTTGGAAACACTGACTCAAATTACAGCTCCTGTGTGGAACCCAGTAAACTATATTTAAGTCTTAAAACAACACAGACAATTGACAATGTGTCTGCTCCAGCAAAACCTATTTTTGACAACTGGATAATTCCACTCTGTCTTCACTGAACAACATATACTTGAGATTTGAAAGGACAGCCACACATATATATAAATCTCAAACATGAATATTTAAGGAGGCAGTTCTAGTAAAAATAAGTGTAAAATTTCCTGCTTGATTTCCTCACTGTTATTCAGAGGTGGCAAAAGATTAAAAATTAAGAGTAAAAATTAAGATTAAAAATCTATCCATGAGAATTTTTTTTTTAAATAATTAATTAAAAATTAATGTATTTAGGGGACCTCTCCATTAAATCTAATAGGAGTCTTTACTTAATTCACTGTGGGTCTGACCTGCAGCGTCTGCTTGGTCCTACCTAGCATAAGGTAACCAAATGAGGCCATAAACTAAAAGCATATTGTCCATAACTCTTTATCTAGTCAGAGATGACACACATCCATTTTATGTATGCTGGTATTCTCCTTCCATTCACTTTATAATGACTATGCCAGTATATTAGGCAGATCAATTAGGTGTTTAAAGTTAGATGGGATGAAAAAGAATGTATGTAAATACTTTCATGAAGAGCACTCTTACACATTTTCTCTTTTTTCTCCTCTGATTCTCCCTGTTCCACCACTTATTCCAAAATGTCAGAAAAATGGTTTAATAATGGGTAAGTTAAACTTTAAGACTGACAATAGTATTATCACACTAACAAAAATCAATACTGTTGCTTCAAAAGTCTTCTGATATTTATTCCACATGGTTAAGTGAACAGAGTCAAATTTCTCTGTGTATCAAACCAGAAATAACAACAATTTTTTTCTTCTGAAAAGGAAAAATAGGAGACTGCCATGGTTTAGTGTCTTATAAATTCCTTTCTGCAAACTTGGCTTTATATTTTCATGTCAACAGAGAGTGAAAACAAAATATGAATCACATGATTCTTATCAGACATATCTTGAGATCATAAAATCACCATGTAAACCAGTTGTCAGGAAACACCTGATAAAGCCAGAGGATCAGAAATGCACAGCACCACCCACCTCACATATTAGTGAGAATTCTCTGTGTAATGAGAATATCTATTTCTCTTGCTAATAAACTTTATGAATTTATTATAAAATATTAAAAAAATAAGGGGAAGAAAAACCCACAGATTTTTTGGTTTTGCTCATAAAAAGGCAGAATGTTTTTCAAAATATTCTGTTTAAAATGTTGACGTATGTAAGATCCCATGCAATTGTTATGAATGTGATACTTTATTTTTATGTACATCCTACTTCTGTAATTAGTTTCTGTCTATTAGCTTGTGAAGGTAGGCATCAGTTTCAAATCTGTTGGGTGTGGATCAACACACATGTTAATAGGGAGGTTGATACGAGCAAATATATGATAATACATGAGAACTGCGTATTCAACATTAATATGCTGCATACATGAAGTATAGCATATATTTTAAGGATACATTAATTTATTCTTCAGGTCAACTGATCTCAAGAACAGCAAATTAAAACTAATAAGACATACATTTATTATCTGGATCATTCAGTCTCAATCCTGATTAACATTTTTCCATGGCCTTTAACTCTCATATGGTTTAATAAAGGCATGCACTCACAAGTACTTGACAAACAAATGTAGTTAAGAACAGGTAATGTAAGTCTGAAGACTGAAACACTGTGTTATGTATATGTGTTCGATGATTCTAAGCTCGTTTCCAACCCTAACTGCTCCATGATTCTGTGGCATGGTCAAGTATGGTGCTTTCATTAGGTAGATATGTGAGTATATAGTATTGATTATGTTACAAAACATAAAGCTTTTCCAGTCTGAGCACTATAAAAAACAAAAATAGCCATGATAATTGACATATGGCAGTTAAGCACAAATGAAAGAGTATCAAAATAAAAAGTAATCAATCTTCTAGACATAGAGTACATGCAATGATTTTTAAACACATGGCATCATCCAGATTCTTGTTCAAATCTCATTGGTGTACATGTGTGAGTTTAAATCAAGCTAGAAAGTTAGTTTCCAAAATAATTGATATAAACCATGGTTCATTGTCTAGGGTAAAGTTATATATATTCTCTAAGGTATATATTAAGGATCTTTGAGAACACTGGAACTATTGTTTAGTACTTCAGCTTCAAAATACAATTTAAGCACTCATGCAGCTATTTGTACCTAGTCACTTATTTTTACACATGGTTTAAGCTAGGTAGACATATTTTCAATACATCAGCTTCAGAAAAGAACAAGTTTTACAGCTGATGCATTGGTTCTTCTCTGTCAAGCAGATGGCATTCCATAAGCCTATCCTAATCCTCTAGTCAGACAAGGAATTGATTTTTCTTTTTAAAAGCAGCCTTAGATGTTGTGGCTTAAGGGCAAAAGTGTCAGAATTATGTTATCTATCTTCAGTGTGTGTTTCTCAAGTATTTCAGAACAGGTATGAAATATAAGTACAATTCCCCAAAAGTAAGGGCATACATAAAGAATGTTTACTAAATGAGAGTCCAAGTGTAACGTGAAACATCTTAAAACACAGTCTCGGTGCACAATTTTGTATTAAAATATGACTGACATGTTCCTTGCTCAGGGAAAAAACATAATAGTAAGTGCATTAGTTGGTTGTTGTTATTGTCCTTGGATGTGTCTTCAACAACTTGTGCACATCTGAGTTATTACCACAAACACATCACTAAATGTTTTCAAATTCTTGGGCAATGTTTTTACTTTCTTTTCCTTTACATAATTTTGATAAGTTTATGGAGAAGTATAAAGAGTCATTCCCAATAGAAGTAAGGGCAAGTGGAAGAAAGATTGCTGTGGTGATTCATCTCAACACAGAGTGGAAGGAAGACACCTAGCTAACTGTAAGACAGCAGATTGGTCACTTGGGAATGTTTGAAATATGGGGATTAGTCTGAAAAAAAATATCTATTTCAGAAATGCAACCAGAAGCACTGCACATTAAACACTGATAAAAGTATGGTCAGGAGTATTCCATAATAGATTTTGTCAAAGACCTGCGTATTCTTTCATCAGTCAATGGAGCTGTACATCATCTATGAAATAATTCTTTCAGAAATAATTTAGAGAACAGAGAAGTACAATCAGTGACAACAAACATTACTTAAAATAGCATATACTAAGTTGGTTTTGGTCGTTGCTCAGTAGCTACATTCTTAATAAACCGACAACTCACATGAGGTCATTTTCGGTATTACTAGACTTAGTCCCTGAAGTGCCACTAACTAGCAAGTAGTATTTAAAACAATCTGGTCTAAAGCTTTGATTTTTTTTTTCCTGCAGATGTTTTTAGAACATTTTGGTGAAGCTGAGGAAATTGACTGTGGTTATGGGTTTTAGCTTGCGAAAAAGGAAAGAAAAATAAAAGCAATATGTTTAACCAGAAAGGGGATGTATTTATACTAATACATGTTTTTTGAATAAAAACTGATCTCACTGGTCTTGTTGCCAGAAAGAAAAGCCAATATTTTGTCAGTCAAACTCTCACTCTACTCCTGCCTCCCTCTGCTATGCAATATATTCACTTTTTACTACAGCATTGTGCTCATCCCATCTGTATGCCCCAGCAAAACCAATTCTTTCAGAGACGAATACTTCCTCCATTTTCTATCAGTAAAGTGAAGAAAAGAGGTATGAAAATAACCCCTACTTCCACTCATTTGTCAATGCTTAAATGGCTGCACAAATGAATATGTCTGAAAAACAGTCCCAATGTACTATCTTCTGGAGAAAAATTAAGTCAGTCTCTTGAAAATAATTTGTTTAAAGGGATTTTTCTACTGCAGTTTCATGAATACAAGTTTCTCTTTTGTGGACTTTGTGAAGGGAGATGTTAAAAGCTATGATTTTTGAATGACATAGAAGTACCAGAAATCCTGCAATACTTTTTTCATTATGCAAAGGAAATGACAATTTACTTCAGTTTACAGTTGAGTGAAGTGACTAGACACTTTACAGCTAACAAGCACGGAGGAAAAACTGCAAGTGCAGTTTGTTCAATATCTGAGAAAATCAGGCTACAACTAACTATGCCATGTTGATATTATAGTGCATATATGCACAGGAAAAAAAAAAGCTTCATCTAGATTATTGATAAATTCAAAATAAAATGTAAGTTTATGCACATGGGGCATGTCCCACAGTTTGTGCCAGAAACAGACAAAGCAGATGGTCACTTTAGACGCTAAAAGATGTTCCTGACACCATGAGGAGAATAGAGAAAGGTGCTTAACATTAATGGATGAGGGCACTTAACATTAACGGATGAAGGCAAAATGTTGTAAAAAAAGAAGTACAAAAATAGACTGTGTTAACTGGCAGCATAGATTTAGATAAGGATAACACCATGAATACACTTAAGAACTGAAATTGAGGTATTTAATCTTCATATAGAATGAAGGAAAAAAAAAGATCACAGGAGAGTGGGATGGAATTGTGATGGTAAAGATAAAAAGAAAGAGTAGATTCTGAGATTACTGAAGAAGACAAAGTAAAAATATACGTAGAGAACCTAGACATGAAGAAAATAAGGCAGAGGTGCTAAGGGATATTTTTGTTGTTGATATAATAAAAGGATGACTGACACTAACATGAGGAACAACTATTTTAGAAGACAGCCAGGTTTAAAAAAATAACTTGTAAAGGTTTCCTATTGTCTCATTTTTTGAGAGGAAAAGAAAAAACCCAAAACCAAAATAACTTTTTCAAATAAGAGACATTTATTTTGCTTTAAAAAGGCCAGAAATAACAACTTCATGCATTGGTATGACTGTATCTTGTGCCATAACTAGGACAGTACATTTTCCAGAGTACATTTTGTGAAACAACTCTGCAATAATCAACCAAAAAAGAATACCACAGACTGTTTAGAAAATGCTGTGGAACTGACTCACATGATGTTTGCATAAAATTATAAAACCCATCTTTTGTGGATTAGAACACTTGAGACATGGGCCAATGGCCATCTAGCATCTTGTCCCTTTTGTGACAAAATATTTTGTGCTAGAAAAGAACACTGAATTTTTGTGAATTCAAGCAGGGAAGCTAACTGCTGATAGTAAGGAAGAGATGGAGCTGGGAGATTTCTTCATAAACCTCAGAGAAAAGAGTTGACAGAAACTGCTTTAAAACATTTCTTGATATAGAGAACAAAGAGAACAAGCTGTCTATTGCAAAAGACTTTCATATTAAGAAAGAAAATAGCAGTAAGTAAAAGTCAAAATTTAATGGGAGCACATCTGCAGGCACAACATCTGCTGTTATGGAGAAAACAGGAAAGGCCAAAAATATTCATTGTCCAGTCCAGAGCTTGTCTCTCACTAGCCCAGTATAGGCATCTGCATTAGAGCTCTGTGCTGTGTAGAAGGAAGTCTCTTTTCCAGGTGAGGCTGACCTTTTTCCCTGTCCACTCACCTAATACTGGCTGACCTGGAAGGAATTGTCCCCCCCAGAGCAAGAAGTCTTACTGCTCAATATAGTACACTTCATTCCCACCAGAAAACCTGCTCTAGCTTGGGCTTCTATCTCTATGGGGTCACAGGTCTTTCTGGAGCCTGATAAACCCCAACCCCAACAAGAAATATCTTGTTTCTTTTGTCTAGGGGGCTTAGCAGTAAGATGAGTGAGGGAAAGCACCAAAGAGAGAGTTTACTGTCATTTCAGATGGAAAAAAAAGCTGTCATAGCTTGCAAAATACTAATTTCTAAATTTCTAAAGGCAACTTATTAGCTTGTATGTTCATTCCATTCTAGTCAGTGCTTTTACCTGATACTTCCATTTCTGCAATAATCAATAAGATATCAAATCAAGTTTTCTCATGTTGTCTAAAAAAAAGGGGATTTGTACTAACTCATAAGAATGTTCTCTCAGGATTATATATTGGTTGGGAGTTGGATCAGAACTGATTTGATTTTATAGTGAACCTGAATCCAGAGAACACACTCACTGAGTTATCTGTTGAGGGTGCTGGTGAAGTCTTTGTTTCATTTCTAAACCATGGTGATGGAATACCCCTGTTAATACTAGTCAGATGTTTAATGAACTCTTCATACCTGAAAAACTCATGATGGATCATCAGTTAGCATTTCCATTTCTTAGTTTGTTTGGCTTGTGGGGTTGGTGCTGCTGATACTTTATTCATTATTGTTAATATTATTAATATTAATAATAATAAAGCAAGCTTCTGATACAATAATGAAATTCTGTGATCAAAAAGTCTCTAAAAGAATATCTAATGAATTTGGGTGATGACAGAGAGTACGTGAGCTATAGATGTGTCAAAGGATTAAGAGGAAGGCAACGGTGCTTGTCTTCCCCTATTCATTCAATGACAGATGTTAGATTCAAGGAGGAAGGGGGGTTTTAGAAATAAGCATTTATTCATTCATTCCACAGTCTCCTGCAGTAAAAAGCTACGGTAGTGACAGTGTTCACCCACACTGAACAGCTTAGAAATGCCAATTTATGATTAAAAAAAAGAGCTGATTGTTCTGTTAACATGGAAACCTTTCATAGCACAATAAAGGAAAAAACCATCTACCACCAGGGTCTTACTGTCTACACAGTATGACACATGCAATAGCACATTACCACAAGTTTTATTTATTTCAACTTGAAGGTTGGGATTGCAGATTTTTTTCAGAACTGCAAGCCTAGAACTCACGCTGACCCTTTTCAGAGAGCTGATGTTGGCCCAGTATTTTAGAATTCTCTATAAATAAAACTAGCATTTCTTGGCAAAGGAGTACATTTTATCCTGAATGTAGACATTACATCTAGATGAATGACTCTTCTACCTCTCCAGCCTCTTCCTGGAATTAAAGCTGCCACAGGAGGTGTCACCAATAAAATTACATCAGTGCGAATCAGTGCAAGGTTGATTATAATTCCTTCACTTTCCAAGGTCTCTGCAGAGACAGGAAAGGACTATCACATGGCTTTAGCATTCAGTAGCTCCTTCCCTTTGTATATTGCAGCTTATCAAAGTTCTGCTTCCACTGTGCCATCACAAACTTTTGTGATAGGGTGGAAGGGAGGTGCAGGGAGAAGGGTGCATTTGAAAGAAACATTTTTAAAGAGATGAACAAATGTTTTCAGAGAGAAAGGTCTTAAAATCTTACGTCTCAGCATTTGGAGGAATCTTTCCTTTGCTGGCCACTCTTGCCTTCACCTTCATCTGAAGACCACTCCAGGACAGTGACTGTAGAGAGGCCGTGGTGTTGTGGGTTGGCAGGCTTGGGATCAGAGGAACTCCAGGGCATGGCACATGAGATGTGTGAGAGCCCACGTGGCCTCCACTACAGCTCTAAGCCATGGACAGACAGCGACATCCAACCTGCTGCTTCCGGCAGTCAGGGGAAATCTGTAATTATTGATCTGATTAGACCATTTCATTACTTCAAAGCTATGACACAGGTGATAATGACAGCTAACTGCAATCTTCTCCTCTGCTCTGCCTTCCCATCTCTTCTCTTCCTTCACCACCCATGAATGCGTAGTGGTGCTCCAGTGGCGGTCTTCCTAATTGGTCAGGATTGTCCCAAAAAGATAACCTGCTCGGGTGATGTGAATGTGCTCCCAAAGCAACAGCTTCCTGACTGTATTAAATCTTTAAAATCCTTTTTTTCTGGGATCATCAAAATCAGGCATTTAATTCCTCTCCATTGGAAAGTGCCCATCTTAAAATATGTCATTATGAGTGTGTTTTCTTACACAAAATCCAGGCAACATCCCTTTGTATACCTGATTATTTCTTTTCTTTATTCTAGGAGGGTACATACAATGGCTGTCTCCTGTTAGCTATGTACCTCTATTTTTCCACAAAAAAATCTGCCATTTGCTCTGTAGTTTTATGCATGCATTATTCCACCATTTGCTCTGTAGCTTTATATATTTATTAAAGGCCTTCAAAACACACTATCAAAATGTCAAGCACCTTGCAGCTCTGATTCATGTCTGCTCAGCAGTCAGGAATTAACTCTAGCAAACCTTCTGTGAACTTTTAATTGCAGCTGGTACAACCTTCGTGATCTCCCTGCCTCTCTACAAACATCTTTTGATATTGTGATGCATTTGAATGCTGAATCTTTTGTTTCTATAGAAAGCCAACACTGTTCTTTCCATTTCCTGACTGGCTGAAAGTGCTGCAGGTGCCCTGGATGATCAATTAGAAACTATTATTTCATTTGTATGATTAAAGAAAGATAATCTGAACTTTTTCTCCAATGGAAAAAAAACCAAATCAAAACAAAACCTAATTTAGCTCAGTCCTCCTTTTTGTGTTAACCAGAGCTATGAACTAGGAAACTTTCATTTTCCATGGCTGACCTCAATACACAAGGAACAGAATATGACTAAGTGTTCGCAAATATGCGACATACCATCATTGTTGTATATGTGCAAAATCCCATGTCTCTCATGCCTTAGCATGGTTTTTTCTTTTAAACATCAGTGTATCCCATCAGCTACATCCATCTTTTGTGAGGAAAAAGTTTCTGATTTGGAGTTGGTTGACATGTTTGCTGTCCAGCTCTGGTCCATCCAGATCTCCTTGTTATAGCAACACTGCATCGCAAAACCTCAAAATGTGTGTTTGTCTTGGGTAGGTAACTATGTCACTGTACCCTAAACTCCATCTTTGAACATCCCATTGCTCTCAGACCTCTTATATACAGAGTATTCATGTTAACAATGGGCTTCATATGTCCCCATGTATCCCCAAGTATTTAACTCATGCAGGCCATGACTGAGCAATAAATACACTTGCAGACGTGACTCCTTAGAGCTAATGTTTCATCTATAGAGACCTAATAGGTTACTGGATCCAAATGTCATTCCACCCTTTCGCTGCTGCTGCTTAAGCATCACATATCACAGGCTGATATGTTATCTTAAATCACCAGGAAGTTCATTTTGTGTTGATATACCAGTCTATGAAGTATGGTAGTTAAGAGAGGACCTTCTGCCCTTTTGCTTCCAGGAAGCACAGAGCAGAAAACTAGGGGTCAGGGAAGGGTGACACTTTAAACCAACACAGCATGAACCTATGAGGTGGTGTCCCAGTCTTCAGTTTCAAACTTTATCTAGTGGGCTTGTTAGTAGAGTTACATCCTGTCAATTTATACTGCCTCAAATCCTGCTTCTTCCTTCTTCACATTTCTCTGCTTTACAATGTATATTTTTGTTCTTTACTTTCATCATTTAAAAAATCTTCTGCAATGTGTCTAAAATTCTCCTTAGCAGTTTTCCATTTGAGTTTCAGTGCTGCCTGTGACCTGAGCACATGCTCAGACATGTCTATTATTTCACAATGAAAGCTAATCTTTGGTGGTTCAGCATCTGTAAATGTGTGTATGTCTATTTCAGACTGAATTTACCACAAGGATAACATGTAAAATTTGTCCCCAGTGAAATTAACTGGACGCTTGGCCATTGATTTCAGTGAGCCAGAGTTTCACCCTTAACTTCTATGTATAATTTCACTCAGAAATAAAAAGAGAACACTTATTAATGTAGTCTTTCCAGCCCCTTATCTTAAGTCTGTTTCTTAAATCAGTTTAATCCAGCTACCTAACATGTAGATACTTTCTCTAAGGTTTGAATGACTGATCCTTTTTGTTGATGATTAAAGTCTTAATGACTCAGCATTGATACTGCTTTCTGACCAATACTAGGTATACTACTACCCTTGAAATAACTGGCTAAAGAATGTAAAGTCGTGCGCACGAAAAGTCATCTTTTCTGGTGATTTTTTAACAGCACAGCTGATCAACAACGATGTCTTAAGGAATGAATAAGACATCTGTGAACATGTCTATTCACTGGAAATCAGGAAACCACAAAGACTCATGAGACACACATGGAACTTATGATAGAGCATAAATATCCCTGAGTTAAGCAGCCACCCAGAAAATATGAATGAAGTGTTTAATTGTTCTCTGCTATAAGCAAGAAATTTATTAGAAATAACTGCTCAAGAACTCTATCTTAGTCAAAAAGGGAGGAGCTGGTTTGCCAGAAGAGACTTCTGTGGTACACACTGAGGAAAATTCTGGAAACAGATTATCAGTCATTGAAAATAAAAAAACAAAAAACAAAAATCAAAACCCAAAAAACATGGAAAGCAAAGATAAAATCTGTAGCAGAAAGTGAAGTAGAGGACACTACAGTCTTTGAGAAAAGACAGTGGCCTCCATACAGAGAAGAAGCAAAGAGCTGTATAAATAGCTGTTTGTCATGTATACTGATACTATAAACTCCTGCGTTACAAATAATTAGCAAAGATTATGGCAAGTGAGATGTCTGCTCTGTCAGAAGTGGCTTATATTGATCCTAGCTGTCAGTCATCCTAGTTGGTGATCAGTCCTCTTGTGTCAAAACAAGCTCTTCTGTTTTAGAGTTATCATCTTTCAGCACAATAGCATTCTCTTTCCCCTCCACCTCCATGATTTCTAGAATCATAGAATCATAGAATAGTTAGGGTGGGAAAGGACCTTAAGATCATCCAGTTCCAACCCCCCTGCCATGGGCAGGGACACCTAACCATGCCACCCAAGGCTCTGTCCAACCTGGCCTTGAACACTGCCAGGGACGGAGCATTCACAACTACCTTGGGCAGCCTGTTCCAGTGCCTCACCACCCTCACTGTAAAGAACTTCTTCCTTATCTCTAACCTGAACTTCCCCTGTTTAAGTTTAAACCCCTTACCCCTTGTCCTATCACTACAGTTTCTGATGAGGAGTCCCTCTCCAGTATCTTTGTATTACCTCTTCAGATATCAGAAGGCTGTTATGAGGTCTCCACGCAGCTTTCTCTTCTCTAGGCTGAACAACCTCAGCTTTCTCAGCCTGTCTTCATATAGGATGTGCTCAAGCTCCCTTATCATCCTTATGGCCCTCCTCTGGACTTGCTCCAACTGCTCCATGTCCTTCTGATGTTGAGGACACCAGAAATGCATACAGTACTTCAATAGTTTTAAATACTGATACCCTGAAGGACTTGCATGCTGATTGAAAGGAAATAAGGACCATGAGAAAGGAAGGTGTACAAGGAGTTCCTCTCATAGAGGAACAGTACAGCTTTCCCAGCTGGAAGAGAAATAAAATGCCTTGAGTCCCTAAAATCAGGAGAGGAGAAAACAGTGTTTGTAAAGCTAATATCGAGCTCTGCTTTAAGAAGCTTTAAGAAGCTGTGAAGAGTGACCTCTAATAAATAATTTACTGGAAAATAACACATAGAACTGCTCCTGTACTGGAAAATATTCTTCAAAAAGGTAAGTAATTTTCCATTCCACAACAGTACTGAGTATTCCTCTTGTTGCTGTTTCTCAAATGCAGTGGGAATATAGATACCGAGATTTAATTACACAGTTTCTCTTCCTATGAATCTACCTTTCTTCTAGTTAGTATGTAAGCAGAAATTTAAATCTAAGGACCATGAGACCTAATCAAAATAAAAATCTCTTTGCAGTCAAGACTTTTGAAAAGGTCTCCTCACATTTAAAGCATTTGATGTGAAATCCAAGCCTTGGTAACTCTCCTATTCGAGTCATGTGTTTCAGATGCATACACTAAGCAGAATACATGTACACTTTTCAGTGAGGAAGGAAGTGAACTGCAAATATAATTTTATGAATAAAAGCCTCAAATGTCCTTCCCACAAGATTTTCCTTTTTCATTTCAGGTTTTAGACCAAAATAAATTTTTTATTTTCCTTCTCCAAAGAGTTGCATTTTTTTCATGTGGGACTTTCTTCAAAGCAAGCTTCAGATATTAGAAAGAATCTTCCTGCAGATATTTAAAAAACCCACCCTGATAACTCGGTCCTTTTGATTTCTTTCTTGATTGCCTATAGGTACATGACCCATTCCAATTAACTATTAGAGATGATAAAAGTAATCATCTTATTAGTTAGCAGCCACAGCTGCCATGGTACCCTCATTTACACTACAAGAAAGTAATGCAGAAATTAGAACCTTTAGAGAAGTTTTCAATGTACACAAATTATCGGAAATGTGAGATTAAATCCCAGTTCTAAAAAAAATCTCTTTTATAGCTTAATTTAATAATGCCTGAGCACCATGACATCCTAGAGAAGATATCAGAATATGGAAAGGAGATGTTCTACTGTATCTTTGAGTTGTCAGCAAAAAAACCCCACGTAGAACAAAAAAAACCTGCACCTAAAAGTAGATACAGTAGATACAGTCTGCCAGGTAAGATAGTTTTTAAATAACCATGTGCCATCTAAGTGGAGAAAAAATTAAAAGGCCAAGCATGTGTTTGCATATGATAAAGTTATACAAAACACATTTTATTAACTCAAAAGTGAATTTATCAGACATTAAACTATAGTTCTTTACATATTTCCAAGTAATCTGTGGAGTTGGAAAAGGGGGATTATATCCCCTCCATCAGAGAGGAGTAAAACTACAAGGTCTGTCAAGCAGCATGTTGCTCTCTCAGTGAAGATCGCTCTATTCCAGGATCACTAAAAAAAAAAAGAAATGGACTATGGAAAATTTTGGAAATGGCATAGCTTTTTTTATTGTTAGAATGAGTCAGTTCTGAAGGGTTTTCATTTACATATTGAAAATGTGGGAGAAAAGGGAGAAAAAGGTTTAAAAGGCGTCAAGCTCTTTGGAAAATAAGAGAAATCCTTTTATTTTGATTACACAACATTTAAAAACATACTGCCAACAACTAGAAATATTAACTATTCTCAAAGCCTTTGTGCAGCATTAAAAAAAAGATGGGTTAGAAAACCAAGCTTCTGACTGGGAGATAGTGTCTGTGTCTGACAAAGAGCTCTCTCAGTGCTGTGGAAGAATTGCTGCCTGTTCACTGGAAGTAGATGCCTGTCTAAAAATACATGGGGTCGTAGAATCATAGAATCATAGAATAATTAGGGTGGGAAAGGACCTGAAGATCATCTAGTTACAACCCCTCATGCCATGTTCAGGGACATCACACACTAAACCATGCCACCCAAGGCTCTGTCCAACCTGGCCTTGAACACTGCTGGGGATGGAGCATTTAGCACTTCTCTGGGCAACCTGTTCCACTGTCTCACCACCCTCACAGTAAAAAGAACTTCCTCTTCAAAGTTCTGAAGCTATTTGCTTTCCCCTCCCTCTGTATCTAAGTTGAAAATGCCTCCTTTTGTTTGGCTTATAGGAAGTATGTAAGTCTATATATTCAGCAAACTATTGGTTCTGCTTTAACTTAATTTCCTTTTTCCAATCACAATACATATCAAGATGACAAAAAAAATAAGGAAAAAATGCATTGTTCTCTGAGGACATTTGAGACAGTTCAACCCCATTCTTAAATGTAGTCAGAGGGTGTGGTGAGAAGAGATGTCTCTCAATCAAAGAAGATGTCACAGAAACATTGGTTGTAAAGGACGGTGCAGAGATGCTCATTATCTCACAAAATGTGTCGTAAACCACTGACCATCAGATTTTACACTGGTGAGAAATGATGTCTCCTAAATAGGAGTCTGAGGCAAATATGTTTTTTAACTAAGAGGAGGTTTAAAGCAGTAAATTCTGATTTGTGTGCAAAGAGACGGTGAAGGATGCAGCTCTGTGGCTGAGGGTTGAAAGTGTACTGGTGGTGTAATTTTGAAAATGGTACATGGAAACTTTCAAACCTCTTGCACAAGAACCTTGCTATGACTGCTGAGCCATCTCAGACAAATACCTCTCTTGCTTGATAGGCTTAAAAGTTCAACTGATTGCTGTGACCTCTAAAAAGAGAAGTATGTAGATGCTTTACCTATTTAATCACACTGAAGCACTGCTGATGCTTGTCCATCTAGCTCCTGTTGATGACCATCTTAAATCCCTTTCCTTGGCAACACTTCTATTGAGTAAGCTCTTCATATCAACTCTGAATGCATTTGATTCTAAGGAAAAAGAATAGCATTAAAATAGTCCATTGTTCTGCTAGGTTTTATAACATACACAGTATTTATCACATTAAGCATTGTCAATAGTAATTATTTTGGTTTGACAATAAAACTAGTTTCCTGACTTTTTCTGTTTTAACATTCATTATTCAGTCTGTATGTAGGATATATCTCTTCTATAGCATTTATTTTTAGCAGCTTTTTAGAATTTTTCTCTTAAATAAAATTACTATACAAACCTTATTGCAGAAAAAGAACTATTTAGATGGACATTTTTGCAGCTTTTTCATTGTTTATTGAGCCGGCTTAGCAGATACATGTTTTATTTGGTATTTTGCCAGAATTTGAAAGCATTTTGCTAAAGAAAAATGGGTATTTTTCTGTTATTATAAATGTATGGTCGAAGTTGCAGTCCTTGCTATTGTTTTGGTTGATGTTTCAAGCTGCACTGGGTCAAGTTGCAGTGGTAGTTGATATTTTATTCTTTAATGTAGACAGATGCAGTAAGAAAAAAATATGGCACAATATCATACGAATTATCTGTAAAGATGTTTTAGATCTCCCTGAAGACATAGTGGAACTAATGAGTTACTAATATACACTGTTTTTCTAAGACACGTGTTTAAAGCCATATCTGTCTCATAGATCAATACTTTAGAGTAACAAGAAAAAAGAGGAAAGTATTTTAATGATGAGACCAAAAACCAATTGCTTCTCTGTCAGGCTTGTTCTGTATCAGGAAGATCGATTGAGATGCTCAAAAATGTTGACAGAATATCTTTAAACAGAAACCAAAGCCAAAATAAAACACTAAAGTGACTAGAGTTTGAAATGGGAAGATGACAAAGTCACTACTGATTGCCATACTAAAGTAGAGGAAACACTTTTATTTTTGGCTTTATTTATGTTTGAGCTTTCATTCATAGATGCACTTTTTAGTGGCTGCTGAGCTGGACTCATTCAGCTATTTTCTTCAGTAAATAAAAATGGTTATATCTCCATAGCATAAAAGAAAAAAAACCCTACAGAATTTAGTTTGGATTTGTGATATAGGAGGAAATGAGATTCAGTTTGTAGACTATGGCACCTCATCAGAATTCTTTAAGTAGACTTTCAGACCTATATTGAGCAAACTGTGTAGGGTGTCTTTGTACTGGGGAGATATACATTATGCTGAGAGTTTAGATAGCAGTGTGTGAGCATAAAATTTAGGTGTCTTAATCTTTCACCTAAATTCTAGGCATGCTTATTTACTTAGAATATTAATCTTGAAGCTGAAAACTGATTAAGAGTCAGGCAAAAAGCATCAGGTTCATTGAAGGAGGGGTAAATGAAAGGTTACATGAGATTCTTGTGTTGATCTGTATAAGCCTGAATTTAATAATTTTTGACTGTCACGAGACTTGTGTACTTCAGTTTTTTCTGTGACCAAAAAAAAAGACAACTGACAGATAAACACTGTGGGAGACAGTGGTCTACTTAAATGCTTTACTTAAGTACAAATAGACAATGTCCACAGCCTTTCCCTCATCAAGCAGGCAGGACCAATCTCCATGCTACTAAACTCTCCTACCTTGTTAAGCAGCTCATCCTTGTAACTGTCTAATAAGAATAGTATTCAGCCCATGCTAACCTCTGAATACCACCCAGGAGGTCTCTGGAAAAGTTCTAGCTGACTTGCAGCTAATCACCACAGGACCTATTCTAGCAATTTAGCTTTACAAACTTTGGGGCCTGGGGATATCATTTTGTACTCTAGTTTATTACTATAGGTACAGCTTATGTGTTTATCTAGCAACATATTTCTAGCAACATACAAAATCATGAGTGTTCCTATGCTGTGGTTGAAGATATGTATTTGAATACAACAAAACAAGCACAGCAATAAATCTTTCAGGTACTTTTTAAAGAAAAAGAGCAAGATTGGGACTCAATCTAGATGTACAAGATCAAATATTGTGGAAGAATGCTGCAGTTGAGGTTCAAAGCTGCAGATAGACCAGAACTGTCAAGAGAGTAGGAGGAAAGGGAGGGATCAGGGTTTTAAAGGAAAGATCTTGGAAAATATCCAATGTTCAGTTACTTCAGCGAAGTCAGAATAGGACTGCTATAGTCCAGTTTTCTCCACAGTCCCAAATTGATGAGTATTTCCTAAAATGTGGGTCACTTTGAGCTGAATTTTCCTTTTAAAACATCCAGTAATTTCAGGAATTTTGTTCATAACATTTTTCACATTGATTATTTTCTGCCCTTACATGTGTCCTCATTTGATTGTTTTGGATTATTTTTTAAAAGTCTTTTAATAGTTTATTTCCCATGCTGTACTTAGTCAGAAGCACAGCATACTTACTGATGTCTATTTCTGTTCTGAACTGAAGTAACTAAAACATGCTGCACTTTCAGTTTGTGTGTGTTGGGTAGATATCTGTCAAGATTACCTACTTGGATTTTCTTTTCCTCTCCTGCATCTTTTAAGTGTATTTATTTTTCCTATTTGCATGTCTACAGGAATTTGAGTAAGGTCTGAATGCTGAGGAGAGAATGTCTTTCACAGGGTCAAGGTAACAGAATGGTTGAAGTTGAAAGGGACCTCTGAATGATATCTGGTCTATTCCCCCTGCTCAAGAAGGGCCACCTAAAGCCAGTTGTCCAGGACCATGTCTAGATGGCTTCTAAATATCTCCAATGTATGAGACTTCATTATCTTCCTGGGCAACCTGTGCCAGTGTTACCCTGTGTCCATACCTGTCTTGCACTGATGAACCCAGAACAGGACAAAGTACTCCAGGGATGGCCTCACAGCGCTTAATAAATGGGAAGGACCCTCTCCCTTGACCTGCTGGCAACAATTTTTCTTTTTGCCACAAGGCGAAGACAGCTCTGGCTCACATTCAACCTGGTGTCCGCCGGGACCTCCAGGTCCTTTTCTGTCAAGCTGCTTTCCTGCTGTGTGACTCCCGGCACGTATCAGTATGTGTGGTTCTTCCCTAGGTGCAGGAATCTGTGCTTCCCTTTGTTGAATTTCATGAGGTTTCTGGCAGCCTACTACTCCAACCTGTCAAGGTCCCTCCGGATGGCAGCACAACCCTCTGGTGTATCAGCCACCCTCCCAGCTTGGTGTTGATTGCAAACTTGCTGAGAGTACACTCTGCCCCATCATACAGATCATTAATGAAGAGTTAAACAGATCTGGGTCTAGTATTGATACTTGGGGTACACCACTAGACACTGGTGCCCAACTAGACTTTACTCTACTGTTCACCACCCTCTGGGACTAACCATTCAGACACTTTTATGTCCACCTCACTGTCTGCTCATTCATCCATTACTTCCCCTTGATGAGGCCATGCTGACTACTTCTGATCATTTTCTCATTCTTAACATGCCTGGAAATAGTTTCCAGAATTACCTTCTCAGGGATCAAGGTGAGGCTGACGAGCCTATAATTCAGTAATCATCAGCCAGCTGCCTCAGTACTTGCGGGTGCATCCCAACAGGGCCCATGGACTGTGTATGCCCAGTTTGCTTAAGTATTCCCTTTATTCTTCCACCAGGAATATGCCTTTCTTCCTCTAACCTTTCCCCTTTCCCAGGTCTTTGGAACCTGGGATTCCTGAAGGCTAGTCTTGATAGTAAAGACTGGACAAAGGTGTTTAGTACTTCCATCTTTTCCATGTCCTGAGTCCTGTATAACCAGTCCCCCATCACACTGAGCAATTTCCACATTTCCCCTAGTCTACCTTTTGTCTCATGTGTTTTCCAGGTTTCTTAATTCCAAACACTGAAGGCTCCATCTATCAGGTCCTGCGCACTATTATAAATCTCATCTAGGAAAGGGTTACAACACAAGAATATAGCTGGAGATAGTGTTATTCACAGCTGTCTTTAAATACAAAAGCCCAACAGCGATAGCATAACCCTGGGGTCCTGTTTCTTGCTTTGTGACTGCAAGTGCCAGATACTGTTACATCAGGGTCATGATATCCTGCACAAGGAGATATTGAGGTTGTGCAACTGGTTAAATGTCTTTCTATCTGAGTGCCTGGGCAACCTGACAGATCTGTGGAAGTTGTGGGAGTTTTGGCAAACCTCAACACACACAGATCCCAGTCTGACCCTCCTGGTATCATTCTACTGTGAGACTTGGCACCATCATGGATAGTGGCAGGCTTAGTGGAGGAACAGACTAGGAGGCTTGGAGCAGGTCCTGGACATGTCTGCCACAGGAGTGCTTCCTTGCCTACCATAGCTTAGGGAAGGCTGTTGGCTGGGGCTGCAGTTGGGAGGGATTACCCACAGCCTATTGCTTGTCCTGGATATCTCCAGTATTATAAACAGTGGTTGATGAGCAGTGCAGGCTTGAAAAGAATAATGGGTGAATCAGTGTATTTGGTATGACATTGGTTACTAATAACTTGAAAGCAGAAACATCTGTAAAATCCAGGTCCTCAGGTGAAATAAATAGTTCTGATAATATTGACTTGATTGGTTATGACAGTTTGCATTAGCTAAGAATATCCCTGTTGTACATTGGTAATGTATATTGCACCACTTGTGAAAATCATTTGCTAGAGCAAGATGTTATTTTTCACATAATGTACAACGCAGTTTTATTTTTAAAATAATGAAAAAGTAAATTAAATTCCATGGAGTGGAATGGAATAGAGACTTTAAATTAGCAGGAAAATCTTAATAGCTCTGCAAACTCAAACGGTAGATCCAGTTCACAAAATCTCTGTCATGCTAATGTTACCCATTAATTTCATAAACATTTAAAAGGCAAAAAAGTTGACATATGCCCATATCATTTATTTATTTTTGTCTTTATTAAAAAAAATAATATCTAAGCTTATGTACCAATTGTTACATTTAATGGTTTTTATTAGGTGAAAATAGCTTGATTCATATTTGAGACCCTCAATATCGTTAAGATAGGAACAATGCAGTCAACTTTCAGTGACTATTACTTGTATTTCTTTTTAATAAAAGGCAGTTCTAATTTTCTGACAGTTTTTATTGAAGAACAAGTTATGTGTAAAAAATGAATGTCAGATTGTTTCCTTATAAATGTATGCTTTCTTTCTCTTATATTTTGTTCTCTCCCAAAAAATACTTCCAAAAGAAACCAGAAAATGTGGTCAGGGATTTTCCTTAGTGGTTTTCAGTGGGTCTTGTGACTTGGCTCTGGATTTCAGAAAAAAAATATTACCTGGTTTAGCTACCACCTCTGGAAAAAAAAATAGATTTTTCATGAAATTGTAAGTTTTTAGTACTGGAGCCTGACAAAATAATGATTTATCTTGCTTTTATTGTGTACTGAAACCTTCACTAGAGTGTGAGGACATGCTTTAATATTGATTTAATATTCTACCTCCAAATCCTCCTGTTCTTGGTTCCTTAAAATTGTAGAATTTATATCCTTTTCTTGTAAAACATGAGTGAAAAAATATTGCAAAAAGAGTTGGAAGGTTTGCAAAACCTGTTAAACTGTGGGTCTCTTAAGACTGAATTTCAAATTCATTCTATTTGTGAGTTTAAAGAGTTTTATGAACTGATTTTAAAAAGTAAAGTTATTGGTATTAAAATTAACTATTGAGTTGAAGGTCACGCTAATTGAATTGTCTGACAACTAAGAAATTTCTTTTCCTTGAGAGAAAAGTATATGACATGACAACCAAAATGCCTAAAAATTACTGTCCTAGGTTCAGCTACAGCAGTCAT
>NW_009928678.1:0-14061 GCF_000696875.1 Nestor notabilis
CTATAGTTTCCTGGGTCTTCCACCTTCCCCTTCTTGAAAATGGGGTTTACATTTCCTTTCCTCCAGTCATCTGGAACTTTACCTGACTGCCATGACCTCTCAAATATGATGGACAGTGGATGAGCAACTTCATTCGCCAGCTCCTTCAGGACCTGCGGGTGGACTTCATCAGGTCCCATGGACTCGTGCACGTTCAGGTTCTTAAGGTGGTCTTGATCCTGATCGTCTCCTACAGTGGGCCTAAGGTCTTCATTCTCACAGTCCCTGCATCTGCATTCCGTCTTTCACATCCCTTGCCAGATTTCATTCTAACTGGGCCTAACTGTATCCTGATTCAGATACACAGCCATGAGACCAACAGTGAAATGAAATTTTTGCTTTGCTTTATTTATTCTTTACTACTTGTAATTCTTTGCTACTGCTAGTTTTTACTTCTACATGGAAAGAGGTCAATAAACAGAGGGAAGAGGGGAGAGTTTCTTTACAGCATAGTAGGAAGCAGAATTGACATTTTTTTGCTGAGACCAGAAAGCATATTTTTCTAGATCTTGAGTTTCTATAAACTGTGACAGACTGATATCTGTCAGACATGGTGTAAAAAAAAAGAAGTTTGAAGCTCCTCAGTGTTTAAAAAAAGTGTCCAACACTCTGGCAAGTGCTCCAGACATTGACTGCATACCACCATTTATCTACATGACCTGAAAGTGGGAACTCCACTGTCAAAGAGTAAGTCTCCACAAATTTAGTGGAAGGATTAGCCATTTTGCTGTGAGACACTAAACTTATTCATATTCTTGCAGAAAGAAAGGAAAACATGACCATATGCACTCAGCTGGTGTGAACTAAAGCTAATTCCATGTACCTGAACATGAAATCCTGTGAAATTATTCAACAGTGAAACTGGACACTAGCAATGTAATCTTAGACAGGGATTGAGGCCAGACTGTGAGAACCATAAGTACAAATATGAGATAAAAGATGAACACTTAGACCTATGAAGTCAAATATAGGTATGCTAATAATCACAGAATGGTCTATCAATATAGTCTATATATTAAAAGTCAAATATAAATAAACTAGCCAAGCCAAGGGATCAAAATTAAGTGTCAGTAAGATAAATTTTTTCAAACTGTATTTAGAAACATTGTGGTCACAAGATGCCACTGGAATCAGTGGCAATTAGTTGCTGGAAATTCTTTGCATGTGTCTTTCTGTGGCTTTGGGCATCTCAACACTTCAGATACCTTTACGGATTAGTTCTAAACAATGTTCAGACACTTGAAGACAGAATACGGAAAGACACACCAGTTTAGGAAACTGGTGGTGGAATACCAGAGACCCACAAGGAACAGACCTGATGCTTCACTATCAAAAAGTTTTTGCTCTCTGATGGTTTATTGAAAAGGAAATAATTAAAAAATGGCTTAAAGAAGAGAAATATGCACAGAATAAAAGAAAAAAACATAAGGAAGGGGAAAAAGAAACAATTTCAATTCCCAAGCTTTTCAGCAACCACAGAAGTTGAAGACTGGATGCAGCTGAAGATGGAATTGCCATGTGCCTCTCAGTATTGTTCCACAGATTTTAGTACCCAAATGGGGCAGCATTTGGAAGCATACAGGATGTTTACTCTGTAACTATATAGTGTCTCAGGCTATCAAAGCAGCATTACATTTTTATTTAAGCCATAAAAAGCAAGTGCTGATTTCTCACAGCAAAACTGTCACTTAATGCAATCATTGTTGGCAAAATGAGTAATACTTTATCTCTGAAGCAGTAGGAAGATCAGGTGCATATGTCCCTATTTTCTTGCTTCCATCAGCAGTGTTGCTTGTTATTTTATTGCCATCTGGCAAGGACAGCAGGATCTACTAAAAAATATAGCTGTTAGTTTTTCTTTAATAAAACATGGTTATCCAGTCACCATTGGCCCACAACCAAATATGAAATGCATGAAGTATGATTTTTGGAAAGGATTTTCTGACTTATTAATTTTGCATCCTGTCATTTTTCTCCTTTGATAAATCTTTTTTCCAAGGAAAGTTCTTGACCCATTACAAGAAAGGGGGTAAATGTCCTTTGGTTTCCATTGCCATAGCCTTGAGGAGTCTCATTCTTCAGTATTTCATCTTATAAAGCATGCTCAGCTAAGGAAATACTATTTCCACTTTGTGCAAATAAGTTTTTTAAATACATCAAAAGGCCTTGTCAAAGACAACAATTATAACACTGATGACAGCACAAGAAACAGCCAGTACAGTGGGCTAGTGAAAAATGGTAGACTCTTCTTTTTTAATGTTATATGAGTGCTGCTGCATTGACTTAAATAGCATAAATTAGTACTGATGGCTATATCAGCTACTGGCCTAAGGTCTGAGCCTGTCCCAGTTAAAATACTTAGCAAAGTAATTAGAAAAACAGTCAATTCCTGTATGTCCCATTGTTATGCACATATTCAAATAGCAAAACTCCCACAGACTGCTTATAGAGGTGGGAGGGAATGAAATTTCACTTTGTGTGCCAATCCAAATCATGGATTATTTTAAGCTTTGTAGAATTTCATGTCATTTATTGAGAAAAACATGTATGTTCTTGTGTAGAAAAAGCATCTTAGACTTAAAACTCCAATATAACATTGAGGTTTTGGAAACAAAACAGACTGACTTTGCTCTGAATTATTTCTCCTTGTTGAATTTTACTTCATCTACTCCTCAACTTTCTTGCTATGAGAAGGTATCTGCTGACTCCTGAAAGTAATTTTTCAAAATAAAAGATCAGGCATCACTATTGCTCACAAATATCTATAACCAGGAAAATCACTTGCTTTGTTAATTATTTAAATTCAAGAGACATTGCAATTTAAACTGAATAAAGTCACACAAGAGACGCTAAGGAAACAGAGCAAGACCAGAAAACAGAGGTGCAAGAGAACACCTAAGTAAGTCCTCCGCTCCACTTATAGAATATAAGCTTCTTTCCCCGGTTCTTTGGTCAGTCTAATCAGTAAGATTCAAGTGATAGGAAAGGATTAGTGAGAGGTGAAAACTAGTTTTGATCTATTAATTTCCTTTTCAGTGTAGTTAATTATAAGTTTAAGCTAAAATCCTACAAGGCTTGCACACTTGGTGAACTTTGCATGTGAAAAGTAGTGGAGCTGGTTGGGAATTTTCCAGCAAAGACACTTCAATATGAAAATGTGACAGGTCTTCAAAACATTTCTCAGAAATATTTTCTACAGACTTTTGCCAAAGACCCTGCCAGCTCACCTGGAGGGGTCCATGGCTTCCAGAATACACAATGCCAAGGGGACTCTGCAATACGTGCTGCATCATGAAGTGGATGCAAGGTCCCTGTTGCAAAGACTGCCTAGTGAAAAGCATGACATAAACGAGCACACGTTTGGAGCAAGGTCTCCACGGCTTGTAAACTCCCTGCCCCATCACAAAGTACTGAACAGTTTGTCCCTGCTTCAGGAAAACTGAAAAACTGAACAAAGTTTACTTATTCTCCCACGACGGTCTGCCTTAGAAGTCAGACTGGTCTGGTTTGGGTTTTTTGGGGAGCTTTTATGGTTGTGGAGTTTTTTTATAAATAGGAAGAAAATACTACCCTGCTACAGGAATTTTCTAAATTACAACCACTCTCTGAATGGTAACAAAACCTGTCAGCACACTTTACAGAATGGAAATTGCCAGGATAGAAACCTCTGAGATAGAGTATCACTGTTCATGACAGGACTAATAACTCCTGTAAGAAGAGTTTGCCTTACATCTAGATCCTCCCTTGTAAGAAAGGACAGTGGGCAGTGTTTGATGTTGCTCCACATGAATGCTCCTTTGTTGTCCTGTCCCTGGCCAAGGTGGTCACAGGTATCCCATTATCCCATCAGTTATCCCGTGAACTCTTGCCATCTTCCTCCTCCTACCATGATATTCCAGCTCTTGGTTTCACTGTCTTTCATTGTGTTTGCCTTGCTCAGAAAGCCGCCTTTCCTCTCCCAGTAGCTGGAGGTTCCCCATATTCCACAGCTACACCAGAACGTAAATTTCCTTATAGGCTTTAACGAAACCTGGCCTTATTGTTGCTGGTGGTGCACTTGATCTCCATTTCTGCCACCTGTGGCATGAGAGATAGAAACAGGCAAGGTGGCAAAACAGAGTCCCCATCAGACAGAAACAGGAGCTCCTTCCCCGAGGATGCAAAGACCTCTTCCACAGCAGTGTCCCTTCTCAATTAGGCATCTCGTCTCAGTTAGCTGCCCAGAAAGCGTGTGAAGCCAGCAAAAGGGACAGACACCTCTGGGTTGTGTTAGGGAGGATGTATGCCACCATTTTTAAAGAGATAGATAAACAAAATTTTGATTAAATTTGCACTGTTGAGAGGTTAGGTGGTACTTTATATTACATACTATATATCTGCCTAAGAACTGAGAAGTGAAATTGAACTAGCATATAAAAGAGGAAAGAGTCATTTATAGTTTCTTGAAATACACAAGGAGTTCTAAAAGTTCTTTTTGAGAGTAACTCTTAATACCATTTTTTAAAAGCACTCAAATCAGAATGTCATTTCTTTGATACACGTAGATTGATTGCCCCAAAACAAGTGAACACATAGAACACTAAATAATATATTGTGACTTAAATAATTTAAATAGATCGGAAATTCATGTGGCTTTCTAAAACACATTTGATTCAGCTGACTCAATAAAATATGATTTTATAAAGACTGTCTTGAAAGTTACTCTAGGAAGAAAAAGAAAATGAATTTCAGCAGCAGAGCACAACAGACTTGCACATGGGAGTACAATAGACGATGTCCTTGGCATCAGCCGTTGTGTCACTGTACCATTGCCTCTCCTTCTGTTTTCTACTACTCTTGTATCAACTTTCCCCCATTTTTACCCTTTTCCTTTACTGATTACCTGTTACCTGATGGTTTTCATACCACCAGTAGATCTCTTACCTTCCTAAGCTTAAATTATTCTGTTATAGAGGGAAATACAGAATTCAATTCTGCCCAGAAGGCACATTCATCTTTTCTTTCCAGACATGCATCTTCTTTCACAGATGGCAAAAGCCATATGAACTGAGCTTATGACTGGCAGTGTTTCTGGATAAGGAGTTTTTACCACACACTAATTCAGATGAGACATACAGGACAAATTTTCGTAATAAATGATAAATGCAAATGTTTAAGTAAGATAATTATTTTATCTTGCAGTGAGTGGGAGTGTAAATAGTGTTTAGAAAAACATTAGAAGCTAAGAAATGAACTTCCTGGTTCTTGTTTTATCCAGACTGTCTTGATTTACAAGGTTTGGAAATGGGTTGCTGGGAAATACACTACTTCAGTTTTCCTAAGAGCTTCCATATAAAGGATTATGGTTTTGAGTAGTAAATCAACATCACTGTGCCTGCACCAACCAAAACTAGTAAGAAAGCACCTAAGTACATAAACTGTACTGAATGAAAGTTTTTCCTAGTGAAATGTGGTTTTATTTGGGAAAACATAGTCTGTTGCTTAATTTTCTGTTGAAGAATCTTCTTTTGTCCCAGAAAAATTTGGATTTAAATAGAACATGGACATGGGAAAGACCATACAGGTCACTGGATCTAGTCCCATAGTTACCAGCTGCCACACCACCACATAGCTTTTCTCTCACCTCCCTTATTGTAATTCCAGTAGCGTTCTTTTGGTCCCATGCGTATATTTCAGTAGTATCTTGTCACTGGTTGTTTCTCAACTGCTGCTTTAGTGCAAGGAGCACTTCTAGGTGCTCAAACTCAATCTTCTCGTAAATTGTTAAAAAGATCCTTGGCACATGTTTAGTGCAGCCTGACTAGCACTATGCCATGAAGTTCCTTCATGTGTCTAGGGATTACTGAAAATCCTCAGCGTTTTAGCATTTTGCAGCATTTTAGAGTGAAAATATATTCCATAGTGAGAATACCAGCTATATATACCAGCTGACCTCAGTGTCAGAGAGCATCCCTGGCACTTTTAATGTACTAGTACTAAGATCTGTATTAATATCTGCAATCTGTACTAGTATGCTTGTGTTAGACTGAAATTTCAGTTGGTGCCAGTGGTAACCAGCACTGAACTACTTGTACTCCCACTGTAACCAAAGGAAAGAGAGGTATTTTCAAAGGCTAACCCACCCCATCTTTCCTAACACTCACCTTAGGAAATGATGAATTTAACTTTAGAAATGCCTAATCTTTCCACTGATGACTGAGTAGATGATTAATTGCATGTATCTAGTGAACAAATCCTGCCCTTCAGTGGTACACAGAATATCTGCTCTATATGCCTTATAAAATTGACTTGCAGACTTAATTTTCAAAATCCCAGACTTCCAAAGACATTTAAAGTTTACTTTTTAATTTGTGCTTGAATGCATGCCTGATTTATATATTAAAGAAGGCAAATGCTTAGTTACAAAACTGAATCACCTAGATACTTTGGCATATGTCTAGCTTTGGGCGCAGAAATACTTCCCTAGCTTTCTTCATGAAGGTTAACTCATCAAAATGCATGTGAAAATGACTAAACTTAAACTTGTAGAAGTTTAAAATAAGACACAGCCAAGAGTTATTCAAATATTTAAAGTGAAATGCCAGAAGCTGGACCCACAGACATATAATTTAACTCCTGCTTAGGTACCAAACTCTCTGCAGCATGTACGAAAATGATGTGTGAGACAGATAAATCACAGATTTAAGTACCTGGTTTATGGTATATGGACTACTGCATGCACCACTGAATGGTCACATGCAAAGTAATCATTGGTTAACACAGAAATATGATGGGTTTAAAACCTTAAATTTAGTAGTTCATGAATCGTTCTGAGGGTCCACTGAGATCTTTAGAGTTCATCCATTTATATTTTTAGGCTTTGTCCCTGGAAAAACAGCATCTAAATTTAATGAAAGTAGAGCTTTTCAGTTACTCATCTCTCTTTTGAAGCAGGTGTGCAAAAGGGACAAAACCCCATCGTGGATGATTTTTTAACAAGTTATTTGAAAACCCAATACAGACCTCTAGAAAAGGGATAATGCAATTAGAGATAGGAAATGGTGTAATGTATGGGCATTGCATTATTCCAAAGGTTATTATTGTAGTAGTGTGGAATTCTGAAGTAGTACAAGCTAGATTTGTAAAAACAGGCTTAGGTACGTTTATGGATCAATCAAGTGGCGCTCATACTGATTCCATGTATCACTTGTGCTGGTTTGTTCCTCTGCTTTATTTTGTCTGGCAATAAACCTTTGCATCCCACATAGCTGGAATAATCTGAAGTTTTACATATTAATATTGTCTGTCCACCTGAAATTCTTGGTGTAACAGCATGAATTTGAAACAGTTCTAATTGCTAAGAATAAGTCATCAATCTCTCTTTATTTCTCAGCATTATATCTTGCTTCCCCTGTTTCCCAGGAATGCAATGAAGTGATTCACATCAATAAAACAAGTAGGACACACCCTGAGAGCCTAAAAATAGCTAAACTGTGTTTTGAAACCATATTGGGCTGAGAGTAAGGAAGAAGATAGTGGTTTTTTTGATCAGCAAGTGCTGCATTTTACTTGTCATTGTGAGAATTTCTCAACTCAAGAAGTTAAAAAACAGAAATTTCTTAAAGGGTCTTACAGATTTTATTTTCAGAACATAAAAATTGCTGTATCAAAGAGAACATCTGGTGGCATGAATGTTTGATTAGAAGCCTTTAGATGTTACCCTTGGACATGGAGACTCTCAAAACGAGTCATAAAATATACATCGAGAGACCTAAACTGCTTGAAAGATATAAAATGTATTTTTAGTACTTGGACCAAATGAAAAAACAACAGCTTTACGTGCTATCCAGCCACCAGTAAGTAGCACAGGGTGGTTGCCATGTGCAAGTAAAGACAATGTGAATGGCAAAGGGTGGGGAAAAGCATGAGAGGAAGAGCAGAGACAGGGATGTGGATGAGAAATGGTAGAATCTTCCTTAGGAAATATTCTGGTTTAACTCCTAATTTTGTTCTCTCTATCCTTATAGACAGAGACCACTACTTCTCCTGGACCTACATTACTGCTTTTCTTGTAAAAATCATTGTAGTCAGGTACTGTTTATCTAAAGTAGTCTTTGCTGGTCAAAAGCAATTGTTTTACACTGCCCTAAGAAAGCATGTGTGGGAATGCAGTGCACATTTCCTCAGTGCTCAAGTTGCTGTGCTCCCATGGGCAGCATTCTTTTAAGCTGAAATTCACTTGTAAATGGATAGTGCTTTATCTATGCCAAAAGAAAATTGAGACAGCTTTACATTTTCAGAGACTCTATTCTGCATTGCTCATAAATTATAATACTTATTCCAGTGAATTAAACTGAACTCTTCAGGAATACTAACAATGAAATTTTTAAATTATAAGTGCTCCTTACATGTGGACTTAGAATAAGTCCAAGCATGAAGGACACAGGAAAATTATTAAAGGCAGTTGACCAAATATTCCAAGTTGTCCCTGTAACATTAGCCTTCTGAGTGGGGCTGACGCTCATTTCTATGGATTGTTGTTTATAATTTATTTTTTATTAGTTTACCTCTTTGTTCATTTATTTTCATTACTTCTGATGCACTTAAAATACAAAAAGTACTCTTACGGAAAATAGTGAGGTGATGTTATTTGCTTGTAAATGCACTCCTATCAGTCCTGTAAATGTTAAGGGTCATGTCTGAGATTGCAAACACTATCTGCCCTTTTCAAGCCCAGAGCACATGTGTGCTCAGAATCTACAGGTGCAATGGATGGGATTCATCTGCTTTCAGATGTCTGAGGGTTATAAATAGTCTGAGTTAATCGTTCTCCTTCTTTCAATAACCAGACAAAAGAGAGAAAATCTTAGGTCAGGATGAACAGTTCCTCTGTAGCCTGACAAATCCTTCTCAAAAAATTACACAGAAGTCCCAGGTGGTGAAAATTGGTAGCTAGATCTATTAATTTCAATTGGAATTTTTAAAATATCCATTTGTTAAAATGACTCCTGCAGAACCCTTGTCATAGTTTAACCACCTGAGTTCAGCACGAAGACCTAAAAGCTGAAAGTTTAACTATAGTTGTCTGTAGATGGCAGAAATAGTGTAAGATATAAAAACCACTCAGTTTAGGATTTTGTCTGTGTGTATGTGTTTGCTTTTCTTTCTGGAATCCCAGATAAATTTTGAACTAATGTACTCTGAAATAAATTTCTGTGTAGCTACTGATTGGAAGGCTCAGACTCATGGTGCATTATCTGCATACTTGAGAAGAGCTGAAATACTAAATTATACTTCTTAAAATACTTGTCTTGGTTTTGGAAAAAAAAAAGCATTAATATACTACCTGAAAATGCCTAAGTCAGCTCATTGTTTCGTCTCCCACCTAAGCAAGGTTCTTCTTTATTTTTACATTTTATCTGAAACAGAAATAACTAGTTGCCTCAAAAACAGAGGAACCACATTTTCACTCTTCAGATTCCCACCTTAATCTTCCTTATAATGTAAATTAAAAGAATCATATTCTGAAAGTAGATAATCAGCTCCCAAATGCTCTTTGTATCTGCTCTTCAGGCATCTTTGGTAGTGGAATTACTCTGCTTGATCTCACAGAACACCCTTTGTAAAATATAAGTGTGATGGGACAAGACACTAACTACCTGATCAGTATCAGTTATTTTTAGACAGCAGTTGACAGTCATAGAGGCATTTAGAGGGTATTCATGTTCTTTAGTGTGGAGCTGCAACAGCGGAAGCAGCAACTTAGCCATAGTGACATCAACTTACTCAAATGTTTTAATAAAAGCAGCTTAGAACTGTGCTTTTGTTGCAGATCAATGCTCTGTGCCATGGGAGCTTGTCATTTTGGGTTGAATGCTAGGAAGCCTATAGATGAGTTTCCTGTACCATCAAATCTCACTTTAATGGGGCAATTTAAGAAAATTTACTCCCTTCACTTTATCCCAGGCAGTTTTAGTAACTAGGAATTAAAAAATACAAAAAGAAAATCATTCAGGACAGTTCCTATGTGCTTCCCACCCTAACTCCACTCTGTGATAGCTCAGCATTTTTAAGATATTGAATCAAAACAAACATCAGATATTTCTAGTCACCTACAGTCTGTGGCTGCCTAATTAGGTGACCGCCAAACCTATCAAGAAATTAGCTTTCCAATCTTCCACTAATTACTCAGGTATTTGATCACATTCGTGAAGACATGACTTCATTCACAGACTGTCACTTACCTGCAGGAGATACAAAAAGAATGGAAAATCTCAGTCGTGTCATGAAATGTTGAATGACTGCATTCTTACAAAACAATGTCAGTATAACTTTACCATAGAGTTAGCAGAAAAAAATTAATTCATTGATTTACAAACTAGTTCACTGGGGGAAAAAAAGTAATTTCTATATTATATATGCTTTGAGAGCAATAGGGAACCCTCTGTTTTTCACACTTGTGCTGAGCCTTGGTATTCTCTATATAGACACTAGTATTTGCAGGCAGGGAATGCCATTCAAGACCAGTTCAGCACCTGCTGAGTTCAGTGGCCCTAATTATCAACCCAGTTTGCAGCCCTGCTGCATCACTTGCCTTCTTACCGATTAGAAAGTGGGTCTGGCTGTGGGAGACAGCTGATACTAAAATGCATCCCATCAGCAGTGTCTACGTAATGGGGGCATCTCATGAAGCAAAGCACAGTATGACACTTCATGTATTCATCATCTGGCTGGATGTTACTTCACAAATCTTTCTAACCCAAAGAAGATTGATGACTGTGACAGGAGTCAGGGATGCCATCTCAATTATGCCCAGCACAGCCTGCTTCCTCAAACTCCTTGGCATCCTCACATTCACTGTCCACCATACCAAATTAGGGGTGAGTTCACACTTCTACCAGTAAACTTTAGCTTTTTCCCAACCTGAATGTCCCCTTCCAGCAGGCATCCCAATCCCAAACTGCTAGCATAATCAACAGTTTCCTCATGAACATAGATATTACACGAAGCAGGTTGATGATGTTCACTGGAGGCAACACAGGATTTCCTAACAATGTGAACAGTTCAGGCTGTGCTAAATTCACTTCTACCTCTGGTGGATCTGCCATAGTCTGTGGTCCATGAGGAGCAGGAGAGTGAGTTGTGCCATGTGTCTGGGGGCAGCTGTGCCACCACAGTGCAACCACAGCAGATGTGGATCCAGGCTGCTGATGTTGCTGTGCACTCCCTCTGTGCTGAAATGAAGAAGGCAGCCTGAGTTTGTCTGACATTAAATATTTAATACATCTGGTTCCTGGGTGGTTGCTGGTTTGGGAAACAGATTATCCACCCCTACACATCACTTCTGCTTTCAGAGAGCTGCCCAAAACACCCCAAAGTACAAACTCAGTCCCTAGACCAGGAAAGGACTAGGTGGACATATTCAGTCTGCTGTACACAGCAGCATGATTGAGGCATTAAGGAGACATCTTGCTAGTCTTATAATGCACACTTGAACTGTGATTGTGTAACCATGCGTAGATTGGCTCATAGCTGTCCTTTCAATTGATTTGGCAGCACACAGATTTGGGGTTAACGGTGGTCAAACGATGTCAAACTAGAAGACTTGCAATAAAGCATCACTGAAAGAGAACAATTCAGAGCTGACCTTCAGATGAACTTTCTCTTTTGCTATTTATTATTCCCTTGGTCTGCCACAGCAATCACTTGACAGAAATACAGAAATGTTGCCAAGGGAAAAAAATAAAAGTCTTGCAATCAATACCATAGAAAACAATATCCATAAATAATAGTATAATCATCCATGGATTACACTGAGTACATGCAAAGTTGAATAAAAAATGATGAGAAAAAAAAGTTTTAGTTTGCAGTCAGAAATTTTCACATTTTTACACACCGTTCTTTACATGCATGATTTTGAGTGACTGACAATAACTCGTTCATGTCTGCAAATCATATCCTGTGTTCTTTTCTGTAATTGCAATAGGCAACAGTCTGCTATTTTTCATGTTGATCTCTGAGGGAGGTAACTCACTATATGGGCTAGTTGGTTAATTGGGTTGGAAACATTACTCATCTAACCTTAGCAAATGTGAAGTAGATTTGGCTGTGAAAAATATGACAAAAGTATTTTTCTGTTATATAGTTCTGTGTGTCTGTAGTTCTCAAAAAAACAATAAAGTTCATTAAATAATATGCCATTTTCTTAACAGTGTGCTTTGGAGCTCATATATTCTGTGAAAGAATTATTCCAGGAGGGCCTTCGTTCTATGTTGACAGAAGCAAAATCTCCTGTCTCGCAAGAAGAAAGACTCAGAGTAATACTACCAAGCCTTATACGAACCATCCAGCACAGATTTCAGATAATATCCCTTAACCCAAAGCGTTATCTGCAGGACTCCTGTTATCCTGTTATTAAATCACATCCTAGGGGAAAACATAATGTAAGGGAATATTTTTTCATCATACAGGAACTAGGATGGTATCCAAGTTGGAAATCTGGAGTAACTTTACACTGCAAATTCATACTCACACAGTGGGGGGGTTTTAATTATTTAATTTTTTTGTTTATTTTAATTAATTCTTTTATAAACTGATTTACACTTTTAGCCTAACTTCTTTTATAGCTTAGGTCAAATAAGACCTCTGCTTCAGATGTGTATAGAAGCTACCCCCAAAATATTGCTACTGTCAGCTTGCTTGGTTGGCTGGGCTTTCCTCTGCAGTTATCTCCTTTCTTTGCATATGGGCTCTGAGGATATTTGGACTTCCCAGACATTACAGCTATATTTTTACTGGTCTACCAGAAGGACCAGGGCACAAGGTCTCATCTAATCACAAAACTTCATTCACATTAACAGTAGCATCCCTGGCCTATTTTTGGTGTCCCAGACAAAACCTGGAGTGGCTTAGGCGTTTGTAAAAGTCCAAAACCCTTCACAGGAGACACCAAGGACCAGCCATCCTGTTCTGGAGGGAGAAAGAGTTTCATAGAATCATAGAATCATAGAATGGTTAGGGTTGGAAAGGACCTTAATATAATCTATTTCCAACCCCCCTGCCATGGGCAGGGACACCTCACACTAAACCATGTTGCCCAAGGCTCTGTCCAACCTGGCCTTGAACACTGCCAGGGATGGAGCATTCACAGCTTCCTTGGGCAACCCATTCCCATGTCTTACCTGGCTGTATGGACATAAACTATGTGATCCTACTTGCCATGTGAAGGGAATGACACTGTCCCTCTGGTTTCACTAGTATACACATTGCCTAAATGTCAGAGTCCTTTCTCATTACCTGACTGGCTTTGAGCTTGTACCGGTTCCTTTACACTCAATTTTGTTCTCTGAAGTCTGTTAGTTAACTCATGCTTGCTAGTTAATGCACACTTCTTTTTATTTTGCCTCTTGTGTCAAAGAGGAGTTTTGTTAAAAGCTCAGATTAGATATGTACACTTAGATGAGACATACGGGCCCTGAAGCATATTAAACAGTCTGAACATTGTCATCGAAGTCATTAATCATTGAACTAACAAAGGAACATCTATAAGAAAAGGTAAATGCCATTAGTTGCCATAATAAAGTCAATTTATCTTCAATCAAAATGTCTATAGGTTCATCCTAGTATGTTTGCAGTGTTATTTTTCATGAATAAGAACATTGCCCCAATTCCTTCTCTACTTTCAGGTTAATAAAGCTCTGCCTTGATCTCTCCAGATGTCCATTATTTTCCCCAGCATCCATTTGGGCAAATAGTTTTCAACTATCACTGCAACTAATATCTATTAAATGCAATGCACTCACTTAATATTTTATGCATATTATCAGTTACTTGGTGGGGTTTTTTAATGAGAAGTATACTTTTCACTCTTCATTAGACAAAGATTTATTTAAAATTAATGACTTTTTAAAATTATTGTTACACTGACCAAATTCAATCCTGATATTCTTGTCTTTTATGGGAAAGTTTAAACAATTGCTAGTTGCAATGGGATGAAATCTGGTGTTTGATTACACCTGAGTTAGTGAAAGAACAATATTGATA
>NW_009928678.1:14072-34475 GCF_000696875.1 Nestor notabilis
CAAAATACCACTATCTAATGGGTTTGCCACCGTTTTTCAAAACTGTTAAAGTCCAGATTACAGTTCCTGCAAGGAGAATCTTAATCTGATAGCTTGCTTATAGCCTTCTTGATTAATCTGAGCAGTTCAGTAAAGCCAACACAGCTACATGCAATATATCAAAACCACTCTGATGAATTATAAAACAGTCCTTTCTTGCTGGACAGTAGGGTAAAAAATGGCTATTAATGCTGTATGTTGCACATAGCAATTTTAAGTGTCCAACTCCACATCTACATGTGATTTAGATGTTTAAGTGTACTGCTTAATCAGGCCTTCTTTGCTTTTCTATTTTATCATCTTTTCATGTGCGGTTCTGACCATCATCCATCTGCTCTTTAAAGTAAGCAGGCATTTGCTTGGTTATTTCTGTACCCTACCAAGTACAAAGCAGCAACTGAAGTAGTCTCTCTGGAATGTGAGCTGAATGAAAGCTTTTCTTCTTTTATATTTCTCCTGGAAAAGAATGCTATAAACTCTTTTAGTCTCTACAATGTCACAGTTATATCAATTTTATTTGATGCATAGAAGCACACATTGTATTTTCTGTATTTTAGGTAGAGTCCAGGGAACCTGGACTCTTCTCTGTCTGTATTGTGAATTTCTTATTATTTTTTCTGTCATGAACTCAGCTGATATTCTTGATTAGAACATCAGCTGAAAAAAAAAGTAAGAAAGATCTGTGAAAGGTCCCAGTGCATGCCCCTGTCAGGAATCCAGCAACCTGAGTTAGCTATGATTTCTACATCATGCCTAGGGAACAAACATCTTAGTATACACTTTTAAGTAGTGAGTACAATCAATCAGCAAAATCACTTGGTAGGATAGCTGAGGAATAACCTTACTCCCAACACCTCTTCAAAGTTTGAGCGTGTCTACAGCAGACTATGACTCACAGCCCACGAGCCTCTCTAGAATAAGAGACATACATTTTGGGTGCAAATAATGGCTTGACAGTAGTGGAGCTGTGGCCTACACTTCAAATAACAACCACATCTCAGAGTTCTTTGCTAGAAAATAAGAGGAATGAATTCAGTTTATGCTCTGCCTAAAACCATCCTCTTAAAACCACTCAGCAATAGTTAAATTTATTTTCCATTTGCATTGGTAAGAAGGCTGTACCTGGTAACAGCTCTTTTTTTTTTCACTGGAGAGCCTATGGGAAAGAAACCCCGCTCTCCTTTTTATAGTTACCAAAGACTTCAGAGTGCATCAAAAAACACCCTACCAGCCTCTGAACACAAAGACTGAAGAAGAGCTCAGACACATTTAAAATAAACACTCCTGTTTCATGTAACTATTCAGAAATCAGGCAGAAACTGAAGAAAATCAAAGATCCATAGCAAAGTATGCTTGCTGTAAGGATGCAGAATAGAGCAATATCCTGCAGGAACTCCAACCTTACAACACTACTTATTTTCCCTCTAGACATAAGATAATAAAATAGTGTTAACATAACTTACAAAGTGTGTATTGCTAAAATTGAATGAGTTTGAATGACTCTTCATAACCAAGTTTCTTATTGATTTAAATGTATTTCCTTTAAAATTTTCCCAAAAGAAAGGATTCACAGTCAGAGAAACATCAGCTTTCACCATCTCATTTTTGTTTCAATGCAGATATGAGAACATCTTACAAATTTGATCTATGTAAAAAGCAAGTACTTTGCACTGCTTTGTATAGGCAACTTTTACAATTGTTTTTACAAGCTAGACTAAATGTAAGCATACTGCTCATCAATTTTTTCTTTTAGGTCTGGAAAAGAATTTTGGAGTAGAAATTCAAAGTTCTGGTATGAAAAGGAGCACAGTACAGGCAGTGGGGGATTTTTAATTTATTCTCTGAGCTATGTGTAGTCCAGACAGACGTCCTGGTAAAACAGGGACTTGCACACTGAAATTTGGCCTTAGGTGGCCAAAATTCTAAATTTAAATACAGCTGTCTTGTTAAACCCCTAGATACCGTATTGTCAAATATATGTCACTGTGCAGAAACATAGGCAAGAGTCATTGAGTCAAAAGAACCGCAAAAGATTGGCAGTTGCTCACTCTTTGGAGAATACGCTTGTGATGGCTAGTCACGTCTTTTGACCATTGGTTGTATTGTGTTTGATGTGTTAGAAGTTATCGAGTGCATTCTATTACTATTTAGTGAGCTGGATATGAAGATGGTTTCCTTCTGACAAAGGGGTTTTTTGTAGCTTCAAACTTCCAGCATCATTTGCAGTTGCCTGGCTGGGTCTTTTATCGCAAAAGAAAGACAAGGACTATTCACCCTATAGTGATTTCAGCAAATCAGAATATGAGATGAGGCTGTTGATTTCAGCTTTCAATTAAATAGCTAATTAGACAAAAATTCTTTATCAACAGGGAATATCCCAAATTCATACAGGCAGCAGATGCAGCACTTACTCACATGAAAAATATTCCTCAAACTGACAACCATGAAAGAAAAGCTTAGGAGAAACATTCCATCCCTGGAGATGTTGCAAAGTACATCATCCGACAAGGCATCAGAAAAAAACTGAGCATATGTGATTTTAACACCTTCATCATTATAAACAAACAAATGGTTTTCTGCTGCATGCTTTTCTCTTGATTATACCCCTTTCTTTCAAAGGGAATTAAATGCTTGGAATTTCAGAGCTGTGACAATAAGCTACATATACAGCTTTGACCTTTAGAGTACTTCCTGCTATAATTGACAGAATATGTCTTTGGCAGGAGGGAGAATAATACTATAACCATTTCAGGCAGAAAAAAAAATCTAGTAATTTGCAATAATTCTCCACACATCTATAGAAAAATAAATCAAATATAATTATTTGCTAAAGATGCTAATATGAGTAACTGTGATACAAGGATAGAGCTGGACAACTTTTTTTCTGATGAAAACCAAAAAGTCTGTTCAGGTAACCTTAAACCTTTTGTGAATTTACCTTAACTTTTTTTCCTACTAGAAAATTGGAAAACTCTGATAATAAAACAGTCCCAGTTTTGTTTCTTGATGACATTTAATTAAACCAAAACAAACTTATTAAATAAGAAAAAAAGGAGTCTCAAAAGGCAGCAAAATACTTCATTTATTGTTAAGCAAAATGTGTCCAATTTAGAGCTTTCAATTTGTTCAGTTTATCAAGGGGAAATAAAATCCAAATAGCTAATGTGAAAATATTTTCCTACCACTTAGACCTGTACAATTCTTCTCTTGTTTCTACCTAGGAGTCCTAAAGAACATTCTTAATGGGACAGTTGCTCTAACCAAAATCTTAAAGGTTTGAAATGGCAGTGTCCAAAACACTTAAATACTTACAGCTGAATATGCTTAGGGAAAAGACACAAAACTAGACTTTGCTCACTGAAAGGGTAAGCAGCATCTTCTCAGTGCAATAACTTGATTATTCTGATTTTTGCTGCTGTGATCCATTTTGTAACTGAATTAAACAGCACTAGTTCATTGGATTTGAGGAGACATGAGGAGATGCTACGCGCACCCTTGAAGGTTAACAACACTGAGAGCTAGAACAAAGGTAGCTCATCTACTTCCATAGAGATTTTTTGCACACTGTTTAGCTCCTTAGAAATAGCCTACTCTCGGCTGAAGAGAGTCAAGTAACACACAACTATCTTTACTATCTGCTCAATGATATTACGTGTTTATACTTCTTTTGTTTTTAATTATCAGCTTTGAGTTTTTAAGGTTACTCTGCAGCAAGGTTCCTCATGTGATGGGTTACACTCCACATCTAAAAAAAGAGTATACAGTGCATTTCCTAAACATCACCAAGATTCTCCTTAATTCTAGATTCTCAATTCTTGTGGGACACTCTTTTTATTAGTGTTTTCCCTGTTCTTCAAGTAGCAGCTGTTATATACTGCTCAATTTTCAATTCAGAGGGGATTTTCAGCATTCATCTGACAGAAGAAGAGTATCTGTCATTCTGCTTCCTACTGAACAGTCCCCAGCAATGTTACCCAGCAGATCTGGATAAAAATTAACTGCTGAGCTCCAAGCTACTGTTTATGGACAGAGTCACAAACAGTGCTGATGAGGCTGCACTGAGATATCAGAGCATGGAACTCTCTGCAGAACATCAAGGTTTATTATTTCCTAAGTATATGTTAAACTGTAGTTGGTTTCTTCAGAAATTCACTTTATTCTTAAACTCTGAGCTAGAGATGTTTCTTGATCTTGACCCCAGCAGAAAGTACCTTACAGATAAAGTCCATCTGTATAAAGGTCTTAGCATCAATCCAATGCAAGCAATATTGTCATTAGTTAAAAATGGGAATCTTGTGAAGAAAAATGCCTAAAAGACCCAGCCTGAGACCTTACAAATCTTAACTGCACTGTTCCTAAGAGTGAAAAGATCGCTAGTAAAACTGGGTGAGCAGTACATGAGTTTTCTCCCACAAAACTTCTGAGTTACTTTCTCCACTTTCATGTTCCAGCAGGTCTTTTTTTCACATTACCCAGCACAGAGTGGAAATACTTTTTAGTGCCATCAGAAACAATGTCTGGAGTTAGTGCGTAGAAACACATTATACACAGTTATTCTCTCTGTTCTCCTAATTCTAGGTCCAGAAGTCATTTGAGCTTAGCTTCCTGCTGCTTCCTTTTCACGTGTGCATCTGTCTAGATGTCAGCCAAGTGTTTTGTTGAGGATAAAGCCAATACAATGATCCTTCTCAAAATAATAGACAATAACATGCTAGCTCTCTGCCTCAGCTGGGAAAAAACACAAAATGAGAAGTAATTAAAAGAAAACACTTATTCATCAGACTAATCCAGCTCTGGTTTAATATGAAGTTGCCATTAGCATGACCTTTAGGTGTACAAAGGATGTCATGCAAAGAGCTACAGACCCTACCTACCATCCAAATAGACAAATTCAGCCTTACCAGCTTTCAGTAGGAGAGTCCTGATAAACTCTTGTCTTACGATGTTCACTGTTTGTGTCTTCCCTACAGTAATATAATTAGCATTATCATATGGGAATGCACAGCCTTACTATAACAGGCATTTTTTCCCAGGTGTTTCATTGTTCAACATAGATCTCATTAAAATTTCTTACGATAATACCTTTCTGATCCAGCTTTGCCTGTTTCCTGAAATCCATATGGTTGAAAAGGTCCCTCAATAACTATGTTTTATGATACTTTTAGGACCTGAAATATTTTTAGTATGCGAATTAATTACGTATTTACAATAGAAATGTTCTGGAGTTCTGATACATGTAATTAGAGATAGCTCTTGAGTAAGATGTTAAGAACTTCTCTACAGGACGTGGCTTCATCTCCGAGTTCCTGCAAGGCTGGCTACTATAAATATATTGTACATTTTATCAATGGGTCTCATATTGGGCTAAACTGAAATGTGTACTAAGAATGGCATTAATATTTTTAACTTTATCCTCCTGAATCCTTCATCCTTGAAAAATCCCCGCTAGCAGTAAATACACTCCACTTAGAGAAAATAGATTTGACCTTGCAGTACCCTGCAAATGTACCAGAGGTGCTTTCCTCCTCTTGCTCAATTAAACAAGGCTTCAAGCACTTGCTATCACCTCTGTGTTTGTGTGTTCCTGGTTTAAGTGTTCTTGCAGAACGGAGATTTGCATCTGCGACAGCAGCTGAGAAAATGTTTTATTTTTATCTCCCTGTGCTCCTAACTCCTTCAATTAATATTATGGATTAAGCAAGCCCCACAAACTACCTTTCTCATTAAGTTTTTTTTCCCTCCAGTGCAGAGCTGCTTCATGTCTTGCAGAGGGCATTTTTCCTTGACTTGAGGGTCACACTAAACCTTTTACAGCCTTTAAATAAGCCTGTCTTATGTTCTTTGCATGAAACCTATCAAATAGTATGCACAACATATTAACTAGATTTTTCTCCTAAAGAAATTGGGTCAAAATACGGAAGACTGTCTATCTTGTTTCATTACCTCCTTATTTGTAACTACCGAAATACATAAAAGCTTTTTCTTAGATTAGCCTCTACTTTTTGTGTTAGGGAGTTTGCAGCAATAGGCTTTCTGTTCTGTAAGAAGTCCAAATTGCCAAGATAAAATGGTGGTAGGAATTCTTCCCTTCAGTAGACTCTACAGACATTTATGGAAGCACTTAAGGACTACATTTAATGGCACCTTCCTTGTCACATAATTGAACATGTCCAACATAATGTCAATCTATGACTACTGAATGCAGTTCAACCTTATGATGTTATTAATACCTAATCCCATTTTGCAATCCTCTTGCACACAGCTGGTCCAGCCTCTTCTCAGGACCAGCCTAAAAGCATGTGAACAGAAGTTCCTGCACTTGGCATGTAAGAAATGCACGCTTCACCCTGTGATCCAACAGCTACACATATGTGCTCATCATGTGACTAGGTACACGCCTGTCATGCAACAAATATTTCATGTTTAAATGTGATCTCGAAAGGTGGTGGGTAATGGACTACAGACTTTATTGCTCTACATTTCAGGCTGTCCCGGGTTCAGCTACAGCAGTCATTTTTTCTCCTTCTTAGTAGCTGGTGCAGTGCTGTGGTTTTGACTTCCAGCCTGGGGACAGTGCTGATAACACTGATGTTTTTAGTTGTTGCTAAGTAATGTTTACTCTGACCAAGGACTTTCTCAGTCTCATGCTCTGCCAGAGAGGAGGGGAAGCCAGGAGGAAGCAGAGACAGGACACCTGACTCAAACTGGCCAAAGGGCTATTCCATACCACAGCACGTCATGCCCAGTATAGAAACTGGGGGGAGTTACCCGGAAGGCCCAGATCGTTGCTCAGGTTGGGCTGGGTATCGGTTGGTGGGTGGTGAGCGGTTGTGTCCTCTCCCCTTGTTATTCCTCTTATCATTATTATTGGTAGCAGTAGTGGTTTGTATTATACCTTAGTTACTGGAGAGCTGTTATCTCAACCCGTGGGAGTTACATTCCTCTGATTGTCCTCCCCATCCCTCTGGGAGAGGGGGGAGGAAGATGTGGGGTGAGTGAGAGAGCAGCTGTGTGGTTCCGAGTTACCAGCTGGGCTTAAACCACAGTGCAGGCTGAAGGTTTACCCTGGAATTTTAAGATTTTTTTAATAGTATGGTTTCTTTGATCCAAATAGTTAGCCAACATCCAGAGGCTTTCTGGACTGTTCCTGATATTTATTTTTCCTTATAAACTGCAGCATCTAACTGTATGTTTTTCACCTAAAAGATGCTTCAGTCTTTCAAACATTAAATTTCTTCAAACTTGTCTTGAATCAGCCTTTGCCCAGCACTATGGCTAGGTGGGCTCATTGCTCAAATTAGCCCTTGGCTATTTATTGTGCTTCTATCTGTCTCCCCTGAAACCACTTTGAGTCAGATGTAGCCATCATGACCAGACACATAGACAAGAATTATCACTGGTGGTTGCCACTTGAGTACGGTTACTCAAGTAGGAAATAAAGGTAAGTTTAGGAGAGAAAGGAAGCACTGTTCAGCATGCTTTTGGCATATCCCAACTGGCACGCTACCAGCAAAGGAATGTATGAGCATGTTTCAGGGGATATCATGAAACACAAATTTTCCCCAGTAGGCTGTATGGACCAGGCTATCCTGTTAATCAGGGGAGAAGATCATTTAGATGAACAGATATGGGATATACAATGCTGTTTACCCTCACAACCCAAGGATCAAGTTCATCTGACATGATTTACTAGTATAGAAGAACCCTGTGGTGCTAAACACTTGAATGTGAAACAGTGTCACACAAATCAGATTAATCATGACAAATTGTCTTTCTTATGTTATTAGGTACGTACTGTGGCTTTTAATAGGAGTAATTATCCTGATTAATACTTAGATATCTTAATCTTACTCTAAGTAACAGCTGGGACAGTTGTGGCATCACTGCAACAAATTTTTTGAAGACAACTAGCAAGACCTCCCCTGACTGTGAACAGTTTCCAATACTATAGCCTTTTAGTAATATTGTATGGAGTCTTTGCTAACATCCATTGTTACACAGACTAATACTTGTCAGCTACAAGTTTTTTAGCAATTATACTTCTATCTGACCTTGGCCTTCCTGTATCAGCAAAAAGTAGTTTCTGCTAGATAATGTGAGAAAAAAGTGCAAGGATACTTCAACCTTAAATGACTGACATCAGTACCTAAGTGTAATTGATTAAGGAACATCAATTAAGGTGTTTTAGATTATGTTAACTGTTGTGAAAAGGCACCACAAGTCAGGTTTTTTTTCTAAAGGTGTTGCTGTACAACTTCAGAGTCCAGAAACAGCTAGTAGAATTGAACCTGCAAGAGAATATGGAAGCAGCACAACAGACACTGAGCACTTCTAGTGGCTAACTATACTAAGTGACGTGACATGACATCCTGTCTCATCTTCAGCTGAACAGGCTCCCTGAGTGCTCTCTAAGGCTGGAGCTGGAGCTCTGTCCAGTACTTCAGTTTAATGCTGCAAAGGGCACTGATGGATCTGGCAAGTGATGAATAAAATCTTTGAGTTAATCACAGATGGAAAAATTGTTCTTTGAATATTTTTAGTGACTGAAGCCTGTCTTCCTACAGATTTTTTTCTTTTTTTTTTAATTTAAAAACTGAAATTTGTGCGTGTTTTCCCCACATCTGTACTCTAACAATCCTCTTCCTCTTAACTCCCAGTTGATTCTAGCTATGCCCATGGTGACTGACTTCCCATGTGAACATATCAAATGAATAACCTGCAAACCACAAAAGAAATATCAGTTGAGTTCAGACTTAAACCTTTATTTCATCAGAGACACTAATTTTAACTCTCTTATTTCTCTGTCATCATTTTTCATCAAGGTTTTCGGACTGTAATAACTCATTAATCCAATTGAAATTAAGTTTTAGATTCAAAACCTACTGCAAGGAGGGAAGTAAGAGACAGAGAGGTCCCATAATAATCTTTCTTTTGGCAAATGACCTAGAATATTCTTTTGCTTCATGCCTAAAAGGAATAAATTTCATTTTCTTTTCTTGGCAGGAAATCTGAAGTGCTGGCACTGATTACTGTTGAAAAGCCATGAACTTGTTTCTCAGGCAGCTCTTCTGTGGGATCATTTTAGCTATAGTTCTGGTATTTAAAAAGTCAACAGAAGGATGAGGTTTGGCACTAAGTAAGGTGGACATGATGACCTGAAACGGCAATGTCTGGCCTTTTCAGGATTGATGCAATTGCACATCTTTTCCCAGAAGAAATCCTACATCGCACATCATGTTTGTTTAAATTTCAATAGATTGTAACTACTATCAGCAGAATTCTACAGAAATGTCATTAAAAATCGTGTTTACAGTACAGTGTATAGAATTATTACTGCTGTTCACATCTCAATATTCAGTATCTCATATGCAAGTTATGTGGGGCCTCAGATATCAAATCTCTGTCTCAGTACTGGGTCTCTCTCTCATAGATGGCCTAAAAGAAACAGACTAAGATTAGTGTGCTTTCATTCTTGAGATCAGTCTCTAGGCAACAAAGAGATGGATTATGGCTACTGAATAGCATATGATTATAAAACGCCTAAATTTTTGGAATCGTATAAATACCATATATACCTGCATATATACAGGTATATCACCTATAGTTACTATACATATACATGTGTATGAATATAAGTATACATGCATGTATAAAGTGTGTGTATATATATAGATAGATAGGTACATAAAGATGGATATGTTAATGTGATTCTCACTTATAATTTATGTATCTCTATACATATAGGTACAATATGTATATTATATGCATAATATATGTACACTGGAATAGATGTTATTTCATGTGGCTCCAATCATATGTGTGCATTTATATAGATATGCATGTGTGTAAATATATACATATACATAAGTAATCGTTAAGTCCATCATGCTTGAAATACTAATATTCAGACCTTAAAAAAGAAAGGTCATGTACTCCTGGTGTTGGCCAAGTCATTGCAGACTGATGTCCAATCTGTTTCACATTCTTGCAATATATGTATCAACTCATATTGTCTCTAAATTACCCAAGAGTGGGTTTTAAATATGACCATGGTTGTAAACAAGAGCAAAGCCAGCAATCCTGGGAGGTGATACCTAAAAAGCCTAGTGACTATCCTGACTCAAAGTCAGAGCACAACCAGTGTGGCCTAAAGTTTGTTCTTTGCAGATGCAAGAGGATCGATTAGGAGATGACATTAATCGGAATTAATAACTCACCATCTCTGAGGGTTCTTTGACATCTCCTCCACTTGAAAAGGCAAACATCTCTTTCCGCTCCGTGACTTCAATTCAACTAAAATAAATTTTCCTTCACAGGAAGGTAAGTGGGAGAATTGTTGGTTTGCATGGACTGAGTCACTGGTCCTGAGGAGAAATCCCACACAAAATATTTAGGGAAATAGGAAACACGAAAGAGAATAGTCAGAAAAGTGAACTCTTCATGTATATCTGTAGATGCAGAAAAGTAATACTTTTTGCTCCTCTCTGGTACTTACTGTGGCTATATTAATCTTTTACAAAACATTTTATTTCCTAGCTGCCCAGAAACAGTTTCTTTCTCCATTTACACAAAAGAATCTATCTCTTCATATTCTTACCCATTCTTTACAGCACAGGAAGATAAAACAGTAGAACCTGTTCTGAGGACCAAGAAACTACAGCTATTTCAATCCTTATATTAAGATGATTCAAAGACAGACTAACAGACAGAAGAGAGTACCTTTCCAGCAGTCTCCAAATCTTAATCTGAAAGGCATCATGTCAAAACATTCTTCATATATTTTTAACCCAAATATGGAACGATGGACAGTTTTCCATCACTTCATTTCCATCAAAACTTTAATGTTCTTTGAGAATGTACCCAGCTTCATTATAAATATCTTAAACCACGGCAGCTCTTTAGATGTGTTCAGATTGCAACTGAGATGCCAACCCAAGGGAGATGGTGCAGTGAAGAGGTAGAACAGAGAAAAGGAAAGTGCTACACAGCGCAGAGGTCGAAGGAATGTTTATTTATAGAGAGCAGATCAGCTCAGTTAGGCAGGCTGAAGAGAGACTTGCTCTCCAGCCTGGACCTTTGATCACTCAGCTGGGACACAAAAGACTGCTCTAGCTTCCAGTCTGCCTGGTTGGAAACTGCGGTCTCTTCATGTTAGTGGTTATTTAAGAACCCATTTGTTAGCTATCTGGAACTCTTAAAGATGTTGTGTTTGGTTCACAGCTTGCAAAACAAGTGTCAAGCCTTCAGATGTGAAGGTATTCTGGAAGGTGGGATCCATTTTTCCAGCCAGCCTCCATGTGCCAACACTTGTAATCTCTTCGAACAGGCATCACTTGACCACTTAGGTGGTAGCTTAAAATGCTACCTGAAAAACAAGAAGCAGCCGATCCCAGTAATAAAGTAATAGGACTAAGTAACAGGACTATCAGATTCTGTAACAGTCACAAGGGCAGGACATCCACCTCCAGGGCTCAGTGCCAGCTCAGAATCAGAGCAGCTGAGAGCAGCTCCCATCCTGTTGGGGAGGTCAAGCAATGGCTCACCCTGCCCACGCCAGCTGCTTTTCAGCTGAGGCTCTGCCTGAGCTACAGCCCTCATCACACCACGGTCCCCATCACACCACAGCCCCCAACACACCACGGCCCACTCTGCACCATGGCCCTGTCCTGCCCTAGCCGGGCCCATCCCAGAGAGGTGCCTGATGGCTGCTCGGTGCCCCTGGCTGCCCTGCTCTGGAGAGCACAGGCACCTTTTGGTCAAGGAGTGATGGGCTACAGAGAGCTGAGGGCCTGCAAGCTGCCATGGCCCCCTACACAGCACACTGCTGTTGCCGTGGCAGGGGGTTAAATCTCTGCATCCTCTAACAAGGCCACTCCGGGTGATAAGCAGAGGCTTAAAAGCTCCTCGCTTTGATTTTCACTTGCAATTCAGCAAGCCTGTTCCCTGGAGAGCTGGCAGACTGCTGCTGTTAGTGTCTTGCTAAGGCACTGTGTATTATTTCATTCATATGCAGTTTACATTGCACAGTGACATTAAAACTACATGGAGCCCCTACCGCCTCTCAAATCAAACAATGAAAGAAGCACTTATAAGTCATGTGGCCGGAGCCACCAGCTGGAAAACTGACTTGCCAATTGCTTCCAAGAGTTTTAGTGAGTGCCACAGCAGCGACCTTGCTCCAGGAACATGTTCTCAGGGTGCTCAGAGCTGAACGAAATAAAGGTCCAGCCCTGGTGGGGACATATCTGCCCCAAACAGGGCAGTGTCCAGAGCAGGGGAAGATTTCTCAAACTTCTGGCTACCTAAAAAGAAGATATGGTTATTTAGACTAAAATGGGTAAAAGGAAACAGCCTAGGATAAGCCACATACCGCCTCAGGAAAGGGATTGCATCCTGACAGGTGTATTTACTTGAGTTAATAATAAAAGAAATTTCAAAATACAAAAAAAAATTATTTGCTATAATCATGCTCTTACTTGAGTGTCTAAAATTATACCTAAAAACATAGTTCTTTCAAAGATCAGCATTATAAAAGCCAGAACGCTACTTTGAATCTTGATGTCATTAGACTCTGAGCTGTTTCAATGCTATTCTTTTAGTGCCAGCTGTCTTCCAAGCATCATCTTCTTCCATTCAGCATCAATGAAAAAATGTCCTTGTTTGCCATGGAGATCCCATTGTGGCCACAAGGCAAATGAGTCACTGTCCAAAACTATTGTTTGACTCAAAAGTGAGAAAAATCTACTGGTCTGTTTAATCCCCTCCCTGTAGCCTTGTGTTGTTCCCATCTGCCATCTTGTGGTAGTGAAAACTTAATTCAGCTCTAGCTAAAACCGTCATTAAATTCTGAGATGCAGCAAAGCACTAAGTCACTGTCCAACCCACGGTTATCAGCTTATTCCCTCGCAATGTTTCTAGCACAACTTGTCATGTTAGGCAGACACATGGTAACAGTGGCTTCTTCCTTTTCTAGAACTTGGGGACAAATCTTAAACAAAATATTCCCATCAACAAATTGGAAGATGTTCAGAGTGAGAAGGGGAGATGAGCTTGGATTAGAAACACACTGTATGGACAATTCACTGAACCAGAAATTAATTCTTTCCCAGGATAGCTGAAAGCTTTTTCTTTTTGCCTGCTGTAATTATTTGTGAAGGGAAGTATGTAGTGATGTAGGAAGGACAATACCTAGTAAGGAGGCACCAGAAGCAGCCACAGGCAAACTTGGGAACACTGAACAAGAGTCATCAGTGGTAAGAAAGAGGGAAGTGGTGCAAGAAATGAACAGACCCTACCCAAGACTTCATAGCAAGTAAGAAAAAATTGAATTTGCTGCTTCAGATATGAGGAACAGGCCACAGTTTTCATGGGGAGCAAAGAGGCAGAAGGAAAGGACTGGAGCGGCAACAAAGAGCTTTGTCTCAGTTTCAAAGGAGAGTCTTTAAAGTCATACCAGACATTGCTATTGTGGCTGGAACTATACAGTTACATCCTCAGCTGTGCAGAGAGGCCGCTTCTTCTTCAAGCACATCATAGCTACCATGCCACCAGTTGGCTTGTGCTCAGCCACAACAAGCGTTGGGCATCAGCAGAAGCCATGGCTCTGCAGAAGCCATGGCTCTGCAGACAGTTTATTGCCTCCCTCAGTATGCTGTCCTACCAACCTGTCTGCTTTATCCCAGCTAGAGACATTTCAGGTGCCTGGAGAGCCTTTGGCATCATCACATCCACAGGTCTTGCTTCCTTGTTACCAATGTGAGCTTGCACTGTCCACACAGTCAAGTGTCAGCAAAGGTTATTGGAGAAATCCCTTTCCTTGGCAGGGCAGGGAGAGACTAAAAGGCACAGCTCACGTCTGTAGGGGCTGGATTCATGCAGACAAAGCACTGAGACCAAAAACTCTGAGCTGAATGCTATTAAGATGAACAGTCTGGCGAGAAAAGGCAGGGAAGAGGAAATCCCTTAAGGTCTTTGCAGTGAATTTAATAGCTCCAACATTTACACACATCCTACGTGATAGCATTTCTGTCAGAACAAAATATTGCTAATAGTATAAAATGAGGTACTTGGAAGTTAGGAAATGCCAACACTGAAGCATTATGACATAGTCATTAAGTACATGATTACACTTTTACTTCTGAGTGATATCCATGGCACCATCATTCAGGCCCTTTATGATAAGAGGAATAAAAAGCTGTTGCTTAGATCAGTCTTCCCTTGCTTTTTCTGTAAGGCAGGGACTGCTCAATATTTCAGGAAAATCTCTGCAGACCAACAAACTCGCAGAGCTTTAATTTATAAATATTTAAACCTCAGGCAAAGCAATGAATGGTCATTAGGTGTTGTATTTTTACCTGTTTCTGTGGACAAATATATTTTTCAAATGAATTCTCTTCATGGAATATGATCCAGTATTTTCTCATATTTTACAGCCTCCCAGGCTGATTGATTTAATTTCGGGTTAAAAGGTAGTTGCCTAGGTTATTCTTGCCTCATGTTACAGAACAAGATAGAATTATGTGATGATTTAAGTAGCTGAGTGTCTTCCTTTATTTTTGTCCCAGACTGGTGCTAAGCTAATAAATTAAATGAAGCTTTCTGCAAGTAGTCCTTACTCACTTATATCACATAGAAGATATGCTCTTCATATCTTATAGTATTGCTCTGTGAATTCCCTGATTGTTCAGTCTCAGAATCGCAGAGCAATTCAGGCTGGAAGTGACCTCAGCAGGTCTCTAGTCTGATCTCCTGCTCAGAGCAGGCTCAGCTGAGAGGGGAAACATTGCTCAGGCCCATGTCTAGTCAAGTTTTGAATAACCCTAGGGACAGACACTGCGCAGCCTTGGTGGCCTTGATTTGAGGTGGAATGGGAAGATGTTTCATGTATAAGAAGGAGCATAAAAGCTGGAGCAGTTGCCTGTTAACATTTGTCATCTCCAAGAAATGCAGACTTCTCAAGGATTCATGCCACCCCATTTCAAAATAGATCTATTCTAGTTTTGTTTCTTTTGTGCCTTTTTTTTTGTTCTTTATGCTAATATTTGCCTGTATTACAGGTGTAAATTTGCAAACAGGTTCCTTAGAAGCCATTCCTGAAGCTCCTTTTGTTATGCATTCAGTGTTCACATTCGCATGAGCCATTGTGAAGCATTACATTATCCTGCCTCTGGATGTCAGCATTTGCTCTTGTTTGGAAACATTTATAAATTGTCCTTAGAATCACTTGTCTCTATGACACCATGAAGCCAGATGGATTTTAGCAGATTTCAGCTCTTATTCCAAAACAGTCTGAACAGTTTGGTCTGGCTTATGAGCATGGAATAACCATCCTGTCTCAGAAAATTATATTCTCTGGCAACTAAGAAGGAATTTTTTTCCTTCAAAGTTGTAGGGGGAAGAAAGTTAAATCATGAATTCACCATTTTCCCTAACGTTCGGGCTGAAAACCATAAGCAAGAAAAAAGAAATGGGAATAGAACAGGTTCAAGCTCCTGCTACACTACCTACCTAATGATATACTTTCAGATGAGCAAAAGCTACACACAGCTTTTTCTTCTAAGCTAAAGCTTACCTCTGGGGCAAGAGCTGTATGAGGCTGCATCATTCCAGCTTGGCATGGTGGTGGGGACAAAGCTAGAGAGGCAATCTTGCTCTTCATGAATGTTGTCACAGTGTTAAGCCATCATGTGGAGGGAGAGCAGGAGTGTAAAGAGAGAACAGTGATTACTTAACTGAAAGACCGTAATGCCTATCTAATCTAGCCTGCCTGCAGTCTTTCTTCTGGTGCACACTAGTAAGCTCTCAATTGCTCTGTGACTCCTGCAGGCTCTGTCATAGAATGTTCCCCACAACACCCAACTGCCAATGACATCCAATAGACTTGAAGGAACATGGCACTTCCTTGGACTGATTCCCTGCTTTTCTGTAGCTCCTAGTATGTGAGCTCAGAGTTACTGCAAAGAAATTTCTCTAGATCCCTGTAACTGGGTATCAGTCATGTCCTGTGGAAATGTATCTGCCTAGAAGACTTTGCTTCTTATTTTGATTCACAGAATCATAGAGTATCTCAAGTTGGAAGGGACCCATAAGGATTATCAAGTTCAACTCCCTGCTCCTTGCAGGACTACCTAAAATTAAAGCATATGTTGAAGAGCATTTCCCAGATGCTTCTTGAACTGTGACAGGCTTGGTGCTGTGACCACTTCCCTGGAGAGGCTGTTCCAGTGACTGACCACGCTCTCAGTAGAGAACCTTTTCCTGACGTCCAATCTGAACTTCCCCCAACACAGCTTCATTCCATTTCCTCATGTCCTTTTGCTGGTCATCAGAGACAGGAGATCAGCACTTCCCCTCTGCTGCCCTCCCTGAGGAAGCTGTAGACTACAGTGAGGTCACCCCTCAGCCTTCTCTTCTCCAGGCTGAGCAGAGCAAATGACCTCAGCTGCTCCTCATAAATCTTGCTCTTGAGACCTTTCACCGTCTTGGTTGCCCTCCTCTGCACACTCTATTAGTTTGATGTCCTTCTTATATTGAGGCACCCAAAACTGCACTCAAGGTGGGACTGTACCAGTGCTGTATAGAGTGGGACAATCATCTCCCCCAACCAGTTAGTGGTGTTGCGCTTGAATCCAATAATACTAAGACTGAATTTCTTGAGAAAATAGAAATGACAATTCATGCATGCAAACCAGAATGTTTTGTCCCATGTGGATTATATTCAAACCATCATACATTAACAAGTTCAGTCTGACAAACACGGTGTGTTGTTAGAATGCTGACCCCTGAAGCGTGACCTACAGTTCTATGCTGGAATTCACAGAACTTTCTTTTGTTTTTATTCATTGCACTGAGATGGGAGGTAAGACAAGAAATGTCTGAGAAAGAGGGAACATTCAGGAGTCCCTGTCATCTTCCATATTGAAAGAGACTTGTTTTCTGATAGGATTTAATGCATGACAGTTACCAAATAACTCAAAGTCAGGCATAATTGCTTTGTTTAATTATAGCTGCTAGAGGATTCAAATTTTAAAAGTAAATTCCAGAATTTCTAAGAGAGGATATCTCTGACATGTTAAATGTAGTCTGATTTTACCTAAAGATAGTAGAGCAATATTGTCACAGCCCAATTTGCCCCCCTTTCAATCACTCATTAAAATGGTTTTGATTTATAGATGCTTTTACAGCCCCCAAGTGTAATGAAAATGGTGTAAATGGCCTCATATTAAGATACAAATGTGAAGATTCCTGCTATACAGCTGTCTCTGGCCTTTTGAACCAAATTAGGGACCTCTTAAGGAAAGTGGATGTAAACAAACCCGTAATACTGGATGGGATGCACTCGTTAGTTCTGCAAGAGCTGCCACATGCTATTGTAAGGCCACTCTGAATTAGGTGAAATCCCCAATGACTGAAAAAAAAGGCAAATGTTGCACCCATCTTCACAGGGCAAGAAAAGAAAATGGGTAGCCAGTTCACTTGGTATCTGTACACAGGAAAAGTAAGAGGCAGATCTTCCTGGAGGCACGTGAAGTATAATAATCTGACTGGGAGCAGGCAGTACAGATATACCAAGGGTGTATCATGCCTGATGAGTCTGGTGGCTTTCTGTGATAAGATGACTGGGTCATTGAACAGCTGGAAACCTGTAGATGTGGCTTTAGCAAGGCATAAGTAACCCATAATACCCTCACAGCAAAACCAAGAGACAGACTGGAAGGTCAGGGTTTCTCTGAATAGCTCTCAGAATCTGCCTGTATTCACGAGTTTATTCTTTTTGTTTCAGTAGCAAAGAAACATAAGTGCTTACTTCCAACAAGCAGATCAAAGTGAACTACTACTATTACTTGATCAGTTCTGGCAGTCCTTGGTGCAGTGCAACGCATGAAAACACAGCCTCTGCTGAAAAACAGTCCCCATGACAAGCTCAAGGAAAGCCAGACACTCTGAGAAATGGAAGGTGATTTAGTGATTGTGATCTTTGCTTACTTCACTGTCAGTCACCTCTTCTGTCTTCCATTAAGACTTCACAGATTTAGGGGCGGGAGAGCTTTATAGATATATTTGTGGTCTGGTAACTGCTATCCTACTTGTAGCCTATTATTATCCTGTTAACTTTGAATGTAAGAGCAGAAGTACTCAAAAATGAATTTAGAAAAACCCAATATCAAAGATGGCCACTACATTATAATTTAAAAGAAAGGGGGTTTTTTTAATATTAATTAGTCTGAATGCAAAATATCTGGGAGATATAATTCTGCAATGAATCATAGAATCATGGAAAATGCAATTGCAGATAATATACAGAACTGGTATTATGCTTAAGATTACAAATAAAAGTGCTGCTGAAACAAGCTGGGTATTGTTTCAACAAAAACAGCTCAGAAGAATCAGTAAGAAGACTATGTGAGTCAAGTTTGGACCTCTTCAGGCCAACTCACACACCAAAACCCATATCAGGAGCTGTCAGCACCAGAGATCTCTTTGTTAAACAGTACCCAAACAAAAGGGGTTAATGTGGAGAAAGGAAGACATGTTGTCCACATGCCTAATATTTTGTGATTCTTCAGTAATGATTACAAAGGAGATTGCTTGAGGGTGGATCCAGTTTCTCAGCACAGAGCATAGACATTTTGTAGGATAATGAAAAGACTAAAAGTTTGAAGGTTTTTCGTTTCTTGTCAGTGGAGAAGGGATGATGAAATCTTATGCAAACCCTGGAAAAGCCAAGAGGAAAATTCTATGGGCTTTGTTTTCACTGTGGTATTAGAAATGGTTTTGATTAGGAAGATGAACTACAGTTTCTGTACGTAAGTAAATAACACCTGTGTTCTAAAATGCAGTGGCTGACAGGTAGAAAGTCTGATCAGTGTTCAGCTTCCCTCACCCTTTTTTCTCTCTTTTCTGATTTCTTTGAAGTTAAATAAAATGAATTTCAGCATGCTATTACCATCACTTCTCATAAAAAGCCCAGGAATCCAGACTAGTAATGACAAATTATATAAGATAAGCAATGGTTTCTTTCAAAGAGACTACAATTTGGGGTGAGGTGCATCCTTCCATGTGGCTGGAAAAAAAGTACATTTCTTCTCTTTTGTATTTTTCTTACCCATAAAATAGGAATTAAAATTTCTTTCATCACTACACTCATGGAGTCTCAGTAGGACTTCATAGCTGCATTTGGCATCAAAGGAAAACATGTACCACGTTTCCCTGGATACTAAAGGAACTGGGAAAACATAAGGTTAAGTAAACATATTTCCTGAAGAAAAGAGGATTTTTTTTCCACCACCTTGCTTCTTACTTTACACAAAATACCTGCCTTCTTTATATACCTGCACCTTTATTTAATTCACACACTGTTGTCGCATGGTCATTTTATAGTTTGAGCTTTACAATAATTTACAACCTTTTATCTTCTCATTTATCATATTTACAAGGTATGGTTACAGAAACACCAAAACACAGGTTGGCTGATTCATAGAAGTGCACAACTTTAAAATTTGATTACAAGAAGATTCACAGGTTTCTTAACAGGCAAGTGGCTGAAGTCTCCAGAAAATCAGTTTGGTTTTTTTTTCTTTAGTGTGTGAACAATATAAGCACACTCTAATGCTGGGACTGACAGCTGGAAACATCCTGTCACCAACATCTGAGACACAGCTCCAGTGTTTCTTAAATTCTCCAGATGACGGGCCTGTCAGTATGACCTCAGTGTCAGAGAAGGTTATGGAGCAGATCATCTTGAGTGCCATCAGCAGCACACACAGGACAACCAGGTGATCAGGGCCAGTCAGCACGGGTTTATGAAAGGCAAGTCCTGCTTGACTAACTTGATCTGCTTCTATGACAAGGTAACGTTGTCATAGAAGGATGAGGGAAAGGATTTGGATGGTGTTTACCTGAACTTTGCTAAAGCCTTTGACAGCATTTCCTACAGCATTCTTCTGGAGAAACTGGCTGCTCAGGGCTTGGACAGGTGCACTCATCACTGGACAAAAACTGGCTGGATGGCCAAGCCTAAAGAGTGGTGGTGAATGGAGTATGGTGACCATCCAGTTGGTGGCTGGTCACAAGTAACGTTCCCCAGAGCTCAGCACTGGGGACAGTTCTGTTTAATACATTTATCAATGACCTGGACAAGGGTATCAAGTGCACCCTCAGGAATTTTGGGCATGACACCAAGTTGGGTAGAAGTGTTGATCTGGTGGGTAGGAAGGCTCTGCAGGGGGATCTGGACAGGCTGGATTGATGAGCTGTGGTCAGTGGCATGAGATTCAGCAAGGCTCAGTGCTGGGTCCTGCACTTGAGTCACAACAACCTCATGCAACGCTACAGGCTTTGGGAAGAGGGGGTGGGAACGGAGCC
>NW_009928678.1:34499-40410 GCF_000696875.1 Nestor notabilis
ACTGAACATGAGCCAGCTTGTGCCCAGGTGGCCAAGAAGGCCAACTGCATCCTGGCCTGTATCAGCAGTAGTGTGGCCAGCAGGGCCAGGGAAGTGACTGTGCCCTGTACTGATGAGGCTGCACTTTAATACTGTGTTCAGTTCTAGGCACTTCACTGAAAAAAGGACTTTGAGTTTCAGGAGTGCATCCAGAGAAGGGGAATGAAGCTGGTGAAGGGTCTGGAGCACAAGTCTTATGAGGAGAGGCTGAGGGAACTGCAGTTGTTTATCCTGGAGAAAAGGAAACTCAGGGGAGACCTTATCATTTTCTACAACTACGTGAAAGGAGGTTGCACCTAGGTGGGTGTCAGTCTCTTCTCCCAGGTAATAAGTGATAGGACAAGAGGAAATGGTCTCAAGTTGTGCCAGGGTAGGTTTAGATTGGATATTAGGAAAAATTTCTTCACTCAAAGGGTTGTCAAGCATTGGAACAGACTGCCCAGGGAAGTGGTGGAGTTGCCATCCCTGAAGGTGTTTAAAAGGTGCGTAGATGTGGCATTTAGGGACATTGCTTAGTGGTGGATTTGGCAGGGCTTGGTTAATAGTTGGGCTCAATGATTTTAAATGTCTTTCCAACCTAAACAATACTAAGTCAAATGAAATGAGCTCACAGAGCAGAAGATAATCCAAAGATCTCATTCCATGGCAAGAATTTAAGCTGGGATCTGAAACTGGAACATGAGAGCTTTGCAGGGCTAATATGATCAAACAGGTATCAGATGCCTGTCAGTGGATATGAGACATTGTAACACATATCAGACTGACAGCTCTGGTCACTGAAATCCTCGATCCACAACTGAAATATAGAATAAGTCATAACCAAGCAAACTTATCACAAGCATGGTTCACTTACCATCACAAGCAAGTGGCTTTGGTGACAAGTGTTTATATCACCATTTTAGAATCACCTCTGAGATTATTAGCAAGGGTGTCTGTGTTTTATACTCTTTCTCTCTGCTGTAATACAAGGTCTTCTGGTACTGTACTGAGCATAGGTGATTAACTTGTGTCGTTTACTTGTTCCTTATCTTCTAGAAGCTTAATTCACTTTTTAGGCTCCTTGAACTCAAGTCTTATAGAACTTTAAAAACAAGAGACAGAGGTTTTGACGTTGATCTGATATTCTGTGGGAAGCCAGCAGTGAGTTGAAACTGCTTTGATGTGTTTGTAGCAGCCATTGCCATTGCCACTAACACTGTGGTGGTATGTACCAACTGGAGCGTCCCAAGCTCTGGAGGCTTCAGATCCATAAATGGTCATGTAAAGCCAGCAGAAAAATGTGAAGAACAGAAGTCAGGTGGAAATGGTTGACATTTAATGTCAGTGGGGAACCCAGCAGTGATTTTCATTAGGGGACTGAATTAGACAGTCACAGGTATACCGCTTCTAACAAAAACGGCTGCATTAAGACTGTCCAGAATTGCTCAGTTTCTACCTGTTCTTCATCCACCGGCAGACCATATGGTAACACTTGCAATTTTTCTAACAGTCCACTTCCTCTGCCCCAAGTAGACAGGGAGATGGGGCATGGGGATTGGAGTCAGGTCATAACTGGTAACTTTGCTGCTTCTTTGTTCTCATGCTCTTCCACTGCTCTAGTGGGGTGCGTCCCACGGGATACAGTTCTTCACAAACTTCTCCAGTGTGGGTCCTTCCTACAGAGTGCCTTCATTGGGAACAAACTGCTCCAGACTTCCACAGCTCCTGCCAGAAAACCTCCTGCATGGGTCATAGGCCACAGGAGCCTGGTCCAGTGCAGGCTGTCCATGGGCTGCAGCTTCCCTCAGGGCAATATTCCCTTTCTCCAGTCTAGGATTCTCCATGGGCTGCAGGGCACAACCTGCCTCACCATGGTCTGCACCACGGGCTGCAGGGAAATCTCTGCTCTGGCACCTGGAGCACCTCCTGCCCTCCTTCTGCACTGACCTTCGTGTCTGTGGAGCTGTTGCTCTCATATTTTCTCACTGGTCTCTCACAGCTGCTGTGCAGTATTTTCCACCTTTTCTTAAATATGCTATCACAGGCACTACCAACAAAGCTTAAGGGGCTCAGCTTTGGCCATTGACAGGTGCATTTTGGAGCTGGCTAGAACTAGCTTTCTCTGATATGGGGCAGCTTATGGTGTCTTCTCACAGAACCCACCACTGCAGCTCAAACCTTGCTACCTGCTGCCAAAACCTTGCCACATAAGCCAATACACATACTAATGTTAATAATATCTGGCTTAGTGATTTATTCTCAAATGTCTTACTCATTCAATACTCAGGTAAAACGGCTGCATATCTGTCCTGGTTAGACTCCAGTACAATGCTTTGAAGAGTATTAGTATTTCTCTTACAAGCTAAAGAAAAAACAACCCCCTTATTATTATTTTTTACTGTTCCTTTAAAGTCATCATAAGATGTGTTTGCTTCAGTGAGTGCTGTGATCTGTGTATATTGTGTGTTTACAAAAATAGCCTGCCCTCTTTTCCCATTACTGCACAGAGGCTGCTTGAAGATGAGACTGGCATAATAAGGTCAGTGCTGCTGGGTAGCGTAACAAACTTGTCAGCAAATGTTAATATCAAAAACAGCCTCTCAGAAACATTTTCTTTATTTTCTCACTTGCTTAAGACATGCAGTTTCATGTCTCACCATTTGCTTTTTCCACTAAAAAAATACGCACAGATTGAAAAAGAAATGTGATTAAAACATTTCACATAAAGCCAGGAAAAGGTTCAGAATTTAGTTATTAGAAGGAACAAGTATAGGCAGCTAAACATACTTGATTTCCTGTACATGCTAGTAATAATGTCTTTTGGGGTGAATTTCTGACGTGTTTATGACCATCACATCTAGGAAACATGGGTTAAATCCTTGACCATGTATAAATCCGCTTTTCAATGGTTCAGTGGAACATTCATCATTACAGAAAAAAAGCTATGCAAATCAGACTGCATTTTACTGCCTTAGTGATTCCAATCCTTCTGTCCACTGACCATGCCAACATTCTCTATACGGACACAGTAGAAAATACCAGAGAAAGAAGCAATAAAAATAATAAACCAGTTAAAACCTTACAGGACAGGGAGAGAGACAGGAGGTGAATTTCCTGGGAAAAGAAATGAGAAAGGTGTCAAAAGAAGGGCAAAATCTGGTTTAAAGAAAAAAGTGTAGAGGAAAAACTAGTCACATTTTCCTATTCCCTGAATTTGTAAGAGAAGTAAAAGGTCATGGTGCCAGCTGTAGGTCTTTGCATCATGTTCTGCCCTTGTTGTATGCAAACTTGAATCTCAAGCATGTGTTAGATGAAATGTGGTGCCTGCGCTCAGTTTTCTGTCAAGGAACAGAACACATGAAAGTCTGTGGTATGTCAGCATGCCTGTCAGTGGTAGCACTGAGTTCTCCCTGCCTGCATCCCAGAAGCTGTGGTGTGCATGACAGCAAGTCTGTGCTGATGAGTATTGGTAAGAGTTGCACAGTAGCATATCTTTATACTAATACAGTAATCTGGGTACCAGTTAGCTTGGAAGGAACTGGAGAAACCTAGTATGTGGGTATAGCAGGGTCAGTCTACTGGCAAAGACCAACACAGGTGTAGCCACCAGTAACCAGGTTCCAAACTACTGAAGGCTTTTAGGTACTGTTTAGAAAATACCCTTTTTCCATCGACATTTTCAGGTAATTAGTTTGAATCCATTTTTGCTTTTCTATTTGGTGAAGAAAAACAACATATTCCTTGAAGTGATTCACAGAGGTGGTTTTGGGTAACATACAGTCTAATCCACCTCCTTTCACTAAGCAACCGAAGGATTTACAGCTGAGCTCCCTGAGTGGGGATGGAGCAGAGGGAATCTAAATCATGTAATCTCAAGCATATAATACCACTTAACTCTTTTTTCAATAAGTGTAGAATTTATTCCACAATTTCTTCAGCAGTATGTTTGTGGGGTTTACATTTGTGGTGGCTGAGCATTCCCACATGTTTTAGGGCAAAAGGAAGGGTCTATGTGGAGACTGCACATAAAAAATCCTGAGGCGAGAGGTTGCATAGCAATGGGAAGGGTGCATGTTCAGTACTGAATCATCAGCCTTGCCTTTCTGTTACTATGGAGATGGCATGGCTGCTTCACAGCATACTCTGCCACCTCCACAGCTGCAACAAGAGTTTTGGTAGGGTACATGTGATGTCTTTGTCCTCATACCTTCTTCATCATTCACAAACACAACAGAAGAAACTGAGTGTTTTTCAGCTTGTGGTTAGATCTGGGCTTGTTGAAGTGCCACATCATTGCTGTGTTTAAGAATATCAGTGTCAGTGCACCCTGGGACTGTGTGAAGCTCAAGGGATTAAGACTGATCCTTTAAACATACATACCTCTTAAAGTAGTACTGTGAATTATTCCTTTTGTATCTACAAGTCTATATACAGGATCCATTTTTTGAGAACTTCATATATATATACAGTTTAATATTGGAATGGGAAAATGGTTATAATTAATGTACAAGCACAATGTACATTTATCAAGTATTTCGTATTCTAGGGCTACAGGGAGGGAGAAAGCGCGGGGAGTTGAGCAGCTGATGGCTTCAGGTATGAGAGAGAGGCATATGGCAAGGAGCCATCTCTCTCTAGTTGCCGTGCCAAAAACATTTTAGCTAACACATTGAACAGAGAACCAGGTCATATGATGATTTCATTTTATGAACAGCATTTGACAGGCTGCACTAGTTCAGAAGGATGTCTGATTATTTGAAAAGCATTTGTTCTTTCAGAATTGGAGAAGCAGCTATAACCCTATGTATTAAAGCCCATTTAACATGGATGTCAAGACTATGATAATAATCCCAAATAGCTACATTAACCCTGCCAAGTCAAGACCATTTCTTCATAACCAGGAGTACCATATATTCAGATATTTACACTTAAAAAACATGTATCATAGAATCATAGAATGGTTAGGGTTGGAAAGAACCTTAAAATCATCTAGTTCCAAGCCCCCTTCCACTAGACCAGGTTGCTCAAAGCCCTGTCCAACCTGGCCTTGAGCCTTTTCCATTGAGCTGTCTTGTCTGCATGTATTTTGAAGAATTGCCCTGTTGTTCAAACTTTTGCTGTATAATACTTTATCACAGGTGGAAGGGTTCACACTGCTCTGAAAGTGCTGTACAACAGCGATGTGATCTGAACATGTGAGTTCAGATCTTCCATTAGGAGTCAAAATCTAGCGAGCAGGGAAACCATGAGATCTCCTCATGGGCATGCTCCATGGCCAGAGGTGCATTTGCAGTAACAGCAAAGCTTCTGAGAATACATCAGTCTTTTTACGAACAGCAACAGAGCAGCACTGGAACCACCCAAGAAGATTCAGAAAGATTATCTGCTTTTACTAACTTTGTTGAATTGTGTTACTTACCATCAAAACTGTTGTCATTTGACTGACATAAGATGTAAATAATGCTTTGTTTATACCTTTTCATTTTCGCAATTCATACCATCTGCCTTTGAGCGTAAGTTTTACGAAGCTTGCACACTCTGATTTATCTAAGTGAAACACTCAGGTTGTGCTGTAGATCAAATTTATCTAATGCAACGCTGAGTGGACAAGTATCTCGGCATATTGTGCTAGTCTTCTGCTGTTTCAAAGCCTTCAGTCAGAGAGGTGCAAATGGCTCTTAGCTCTTCTATTTGGAATGTCTACGGGTGAGTCCATTTCCCATTATCATCAATCATGCTCCTTCCATACGCACAATTCCCGTAAGACCGGAGTCTGGTTTGCATCCCATTAGGACTAATGGCCGTTGCATGCATACATCATCCGCACTTCAGAGACACAGTGGATTTAGCGGAGGCCGCTCGGGTGAGCTGCCCAGCGCTCCCGAGGCCCGCC
>NW_009928679.1:0-13489 GCF_000696875.1 Nestor notabilis
CAACCCAAACCATTCTATGATTTTATGATTCAGCAGAATCTTGTTGTTGAGTGGACTTTAAAAACGTCAAACCAAGTATTTTTAAAAAGACATGCAGAGTTTAATGCAAACAGAGCTTTAGAAACAGAAGTACAACTTCATACTGGAGAATCAGAGTGGCTGATCACAATAACTCCAGCGTCATTTTATCATCCATGTTGGTTCTTCAGAATGTCAAAAATGAACACATACTACTAGGTCACTCATCTAAATTTCTGTTCATTGCACCAGCTTTTGAAATTAATAAACAAGCAAGTCTGGGGATCTTAAGAATCCAGTGTTGTGTCTTCCTAATACACACTCCTAACAAATAAATCTAATGGAGATGCTCACATTGCTAAATTGCTTGCAAAATGGAGGCCCATGGGCCCTGGGGTAGAATCCCAAGCTCCAAGTTGTGACTTGATCCCCAGCACCTCCTCCCCGAGAGCTGTGCCCATGGGACCAACCCCAAGACCAGCCCTGAAGCTGGAAAGGAGCTTCTCATTGTGCATGGCCACAAGAGCATAATGGGGAAGAGAAAAAGTGACTCTGTGGTTCTTCAGGACTTTTCAAAACCCCTTAAGCTATTCCTCCAGGGATACAAGATATCAAAGGGGGACAAAGAAAGGGAACCTGTCCAAATGAATAATCCTTGACCTTTGTTACTTCCGTAAGCAGATCTTTAGGATTTTTTGTACTATATTTCACTATCACTAGAGTAATTGTGTTCATCCTCCTGTATATGTAACATATAGTTGCTTTTGCAAGTAAAAGTCACCACCCATTTTCCTGATTAACTCACTAGTTCTAGTTGTCTTCGAGGCAAACAGCATAAGCTTTTCTCTTCAATACATTTATTAACACAATGTTCTTGCAATTCTGTAGAGATCAACTATTTTAAACTGTCTTGGTGGAAACTCTGGGTATTCCAAGCCTCAAGCTGTATGTTAATGTTAAAAACAAATTCCAGAATATGCCTGCATCTGTATCTTCAGATCATAAAACTGTTTATGGAGGTTATTTCTAATGTTGCTCTCTCATCTCTAGTACTTAGCTTGTGTTCAGTGTCTTTCAATTTTTTTCTAGTCAGAGAACAAGTTTTGTCAGGTATAGTCCTTAGGGCAAGCTTATTTATTTACAAAAAGTGCATAGAAAGTCCCATTTCCTTGAATGTTTGGACACAGAAATGTCCAGTGACAACCATCTTGTAAGAGCTCAAACTATATACGCCTAGGGATGTGAAAGCAGCAGAAAGACACCTCCAAGAATCTGCCTGAACATTTACTTCCAAACGGGACATACAGAACCTAGAAAATAAAACATTTTGATTTCTCCCAACAGAAATGTCCTCTGCAACCACTTTAGGTAAAACTAATCCAAATGTAAAGATGGAGCTGCTCAAAAGAGCCAAGAAAACTGCCTAAAATTTGCTGCATCTGTTCAGTAGAATAGAGAAGCTCCTAAACCACTAATACATATGCTGCTAAGAAGAACAAACCAAAACCAGCACCATGTGGACTATGACAAATCACCCATGAACCAAGTTCTATTCTTTGCACCAGATCCCAGCACTAAAGTTTATGAGAGTACATGAAACATATCAACTGCTGAATGAATAACTGTGAATGAAAGATAAAAAAAAAAAAATAAAATCTTAAATCGCAAAATCCTGCCCCATCCCCCAGAAAGGCAACCAGCCAATCCATGTAGAAAGAGAGGGAGTGACCAAGGTACAATCAAATTTTCTGCTGCACTTTCCAAGTAGAAGGAAACACAATGTAGGTATTTTCTCAGATTGCTGGGAATCAAAGCCATAAAAGGCTTCTCATTAAAACTTCAGCTCTGAGCAAGGCATCTACTTTGAAGCAGTCATAAAGAGCAGAGGAAGATAAAATCTTCCATAGGTTGGTTTATCTCTCTAGTTAGGATGGACCAGACTGGGTGCACTTCTTTCCCTCCGGTGGAGATGGTGGTCAAGCCCATCAGGCCTGATCTCTGCTTCCTGGGCAGTTAAATTTCTCAGAGATGCAGCTTGTCCAGGAAGGAGTGGAGTGAAACACTCTGTCCTTTTCATGTAAAGATGTAAAGACATAATCTGTGCTCCATGTCCACCACAAACAAGGAGGAAAAGGAACGGAGTTCAGTTTCAACAAGAAAGGAGCCATTGGGATAAACTCCTTGTGGGAAGAGGGCAACACATGATGATGTGTACTGGAAGGTTTGAAAAGCAAATTAGAAAGCCATCTGCCAGAAATTACATTAATAGAGCTGATTCTGCTTAGGGTCAGTGGGATGGACTGGGTGATCTCATAAGATCACTGCCAGCACCATTCTGATAGGCCTTTTTATACTATCTAATAAATCTGGCTTTGCACTGCATAGTAATAAATCTGGCAGGGATACTGATGAATCAGTTTCAACCCTAAAAAAGAACAGGACGTCCCTAAATCTCACTTCTTACGCTTTTTTCTGTAAAAGTTTTAAAAATACGTACTGCTTGTCAGGCTAATCCAAAGTCACCAAACTGAACTGCCAGAGGCAGCCAGGTGACCACAGACAACGAAAATGACTTCCACTGGTTTTCTGAATAGATTTTTGTTTATCTATACATTTCTACATTTGTCCATCCTTGCATAAAACCTTGCATTTATATTCCTTGAACACATCTTACAGCAAGAGTTACGAATTTGTCTGTTATATGAAAATATTTTTAAACCAGTAGCATATAAAGGTGTTTTTGTTGATTTCCGCACCTCTCCCCCCCGCCTCCTCCCAGTGTGGTTTCTCCTGTGGTAAATGAAGTTTCAAAACAGAAACACTGACTGCAGCAGATGAGCCAATCTCAGCACACAGAACCCACAGACTGTATCTTTACAAGATCCAAAGCATTACAACTCTGCCAGGGTGCTCCCACCTGTCACCAGCAAAGATTTGGTTTCTTTTCTGGTCTTGCCCCTTTAGTGAAGGGTTCTGTTTGCCCTTACAACAAAACACCCAAGTTTTTCATTCCTCAATTCTGCATCTGTAAAACAAGAATAAAACTAGCATGCTCCCCTGTTTCTCCAGGAAGAGTTAGGAATAAACTCTTTCATGTATAATCAGTGCTCCATAATATCAGAAGGCATGCGTAGAAAATACATCATATGGAGAGCTTGTATGGCTATCAGTCAGGAAAGGACTCAAGTGTATGCATCAGCTGCTTATTTCAGTATCTTGTCTTTAAACACAATATATCTAGTTGTGTTCTGATTTTACTTCCATTAGCCAGCATTAATAGCATGGGTGTCACATGAATTATTTTCAGTTCGTACTGGCCTACATGAGAGCAGAGATCAATCACACATGTTGCTTTGCTAGGCTTAGTATGTCTCATTGATAGTCTGCAATGGCTGTCATCACTTCCCAGTATAACAAAGTCACTTTGTTTTTTGCATGGAAAATCCTGCAGCCCTTATTGCTGTCTTTGGAAACTCTGTAAATCAAACCTTGAGTAATATCATTCATTACTTCATGACTCTGCACACCTGGACTGGAAAGAAAATAATAATTTCGGCTTGCGAATTTTACCACCACAATGAAAAGCCAAGTCCTGATCTTAGAATAAGTTATTGTGAGACTCTCCAAAATACATGTGACTTAGCCTGAAAACACCTTCACGTGCAAGTGAAAAACCGCACTGACGTCAGTGAGATTATTCACATGAGTAAGACTGCATGGCAGGTACCTTATCTTCACTTTATGAAAGTGTCTGCTGGGTTTATAAACCTGGTCAGTTTTAATTGCATAGAGCTCCCTACCTGGTATGTGCCTTGCTGAAGCTGGTACTGTTCAAAGCTTGGTTTTTGGTTATAGGCATATCTATCTACCTATCTATACACATAAGCATACACACACACATATATACACACACACAAATAAAAACCCGCGATTTCCATGTTACAGCTGTTACCCATTCAGCATACCTCCTTTTCATCGGTAAGGAGTCACCACTGCCTACCTCGGTGACAAACAGCTGTGTTTAATGCCAATGCAGCAGAACAAATACAGTTGCAACTACCTGTGCCCTCTCTTTATAAACAGATTTGTTAACTTTTCACGTGAGTTGGGTAACCTAGCAGCTGCAAAGCATAAAAATACATAAATATATAATGACGGGTATTTTTTCTATATACCAGCTGCTAAAGTTCTGGGGTGGGAAGCAGGCAGAGTACCCACAGAAAGCTGACCTGCTGGCACAGAAATGCCTCCTGTGGAAGTACTGTTGCTGACTGTATCACTCCCAAGAAGAGCAGTATGCTGTATTTTACTGTGGCGTGGCTAAAAGGGCGCAAACACCAAATTATCCAATAAAATAAAACAACCAAGAAGGTCACGGGACTTCTCTAGACAACTGCAAGATACAATTTAAAACAGCGAGTGATGTGGAAAGCATTAAGACAGAACAACGAGCCCTACTGCAACACAGCTTTTCCCAACAGCCACAGCAGTAAAACCCAGGGACTCCTCTCCTACAGTTGTCTCAGAATTTAAAAGAGGAACTCCTTTTCCAACAACAACAGAGACTTTGACTTCAACTGCTGTTGTATTTTCTTACATGGAAGCGGCCCTTGGGAGCACCTCTGATGGAAAAGGCTCCTTTGTGCTGTGCTGACTTAATAGTAATGCTGCAGGCACTCCCTGTGATTTACCATTTGCAGCTGCCACTTCAAGGCCACGGATCTAACCCATGCTCACACACCTCTGAGAGAGGGCAGCTTTTCAGACAGGCCAAGTCCCCGATTCACCTTTTCCCACTGGGAGCTTAGACCAACCAGTGACACAACAAGCAATGTAGGATTTATCTAGGACACTGAACGCTGGCTTCTGGCAGTGCTGTAAGCTGCAGCCCTTTCTTTTGTCTTTCTGCTCAGCTTTGGGTGAGTTCCATCAAACTCCTGTAAAATCTTGCTTGCTCCTCCTATGATACTGTTGCTTTTTATTTTTTATTAATATTTTCTCCCTTTTCTTCCTCCACCTCATCTATTTCAATGGTTATGTTGTTCTCAGTGAAAAAATATTACCTCAAACACATGCCTATGCAGAACATAAAATGGTCATACTCAGTCAGAATAAATGTCCATTTAGCACCATGTTTGGTGGTACTCTCTAGCAGAGTGTTGGGGCTTTCTTTTCCCGTACATCTGCAATCTCAAGCAAGCTGGCACTGGCCATGTGGGAATGCGAGGGAGTACACCAAATGGTAGACAGGGGAACCAAGCCAAAACTGGAGATCAGTAGTTACAGAGAGGAAGGGAAACCCAGTAAAGCCAGGAACAGACATTAGCGTCATTACCTGCTATTAGTCATCTTACCAACAATTTAAATTAGTTGATTTTTTTTAAATTAAGTGGGCTTTAATTTTTTTTTCTGTGCTGATTCTTTTAGTCATGAACTCAACAGGCTGGATAATGAGGAAGAGAAGGAGACGCACACAGGAGTCATTGCAGCTTAGCTGCCTTTCTTCTGGTGGGTTGCTAGAGCTCTAGGACTGCCAGGTCTGAAGTCAGGCTAGCAAAACCCTTTGAGTTGAGCAGTGCTGGTGGGAATGCGGGGAGCAGTACGGAGGTGATTTCCTGTTTGAGTCACAACAGCGCTTGAGAGCTAACCACAGAGCACCCTCCCAGAACTGGAGCCCGTAACTCCAGTCACAGCCTGTTCTGAAGGGGCACAGGGAAGAGAAAGACGGGGACAGAAACAGGGATGTAAGACAACATGAAAACCAGGTGGTGGAGCAGATGGAAAAGCATGAGAGAAGAAGTAGGGAAACATTGGAGAAGGATAAGACTTGGGCATGTGAGGTTTGTTTTCAAAGAAATAGACAGGCTGCCATTGAAGACAGGTGAACCTGAGGAGGTCATCTGGGCAAAAAGTGCAAATGGAAATACAGCCTGAAGAATGGGAGATGCAAGAGGGAATGAAAGCTGTAGCTTGCCCTGACATGTTCTCCTCCTCCATGTGAAGCCTTGTGTTTGTTTATGCAAACCATGTCCTAACAATAAAACCACTTCTACAGAGAGTATTGGTCAAAGAATGTTTCAGACTCAGTCCAGAATAACCCAACTTCAGAAAGGTGGAGAAAGTCTCCCCAGTCTATTGAAGGCTTGCTAGGAGACAGCCAGAGCGAGCCATGGCAACTGACTTCCATTCCTTTTTGCTAACTTGCATGACAGAAACTAAATAAACTGAATTTTCTTCCCACTATGTTGGTGGTTTGCAAGTGCAAGAATAAAGCTCACACTACCTTACCATGCCTTGCTGCAAAAAACTTTCCTTGATGCACTCCAGCAGGAGAAAGTTATTGTAGGTCTGTTTTCTATTAATTCTAAGTGATAATACTGGCCTGAAACAAGATGAGTAAAATTCGTGGTGTGCTCATCTAAAATTACTTGCAACCCCCTCAAGGCTTTCAGAGTCATAATCCATTTGAAGGAGTTTCTGTTAAGTCTGGAATGCAAAACCACTTGGTCAACAAGAACTAAATTAATTTTAAAAGCCCGCTGTTGGCACAATTCCATGACACAACAGCTTTTTTTAAAAACAGATGTTTTGAAGTTATATAAGATATTAATAATAGTCCAACTGCCCAGTGTTTCATTTTGAGGACTTTATTTTCTCCCTAGAACATGTTTAGCATTACCAATTTATTACTGCTTAGATCAACCACAACCCAACAGCCAAGAAAATGAAAGCTTAATTAGAGTACCTTACATTAGAATACATCCTACATTGGCTTCTCAAAATATCCAAAGTTTAAGTAAGCTTTCTGTTTGAAATACTGTAAAAATTATGCTGTGTGACAGTTACCTGCAGAATCTCAATACATCACATTTCAGAACACTCCTAATACATCCTTACATAAAATATCTACTTTTTACACAAAAACTGAGCAAAAATTAGTTTGGGCTTTCATCTTTTAGTGCTGGCTATTCCCTATTAGGCAACAACTGTCAATTCTAATTCCAATCAGAATTGACAGGGACTGTACTGATAGGAAAAGGGGTAATGGGTTAAAACTTATATAGAGGAGATTAAGGTTAGATGTAAGGAAGCAGCTCTTTACTGTAAGGGCGGTAAAGCACTGGAATGGGTTGCCCGAAGAAGTGGTAAAGGCCCCATCCCTGGCAGTGCTCAAGGCCAGGCTAGATGGGTCTTTGAGTAACCTGGTCTAGTTGGAGGTGCCCCTGGCCACGGCAGGGGGTTTGGAACTAGATGATCTTAAAGTCCTTTCCAATCCAAACCATTCTATGATTTTGTTACAGCATTGTATTTATTGCCTCACAGGTTTGCTCCTTGCTCTCCGATGTATTGATGACTTGTCTAGAGAAGGGATTTTACTTTTCTTGGAGTCCAAACTAATTTAATTAGATAAATTCTTGATTTTGAATCCACATTTTCCCTTGGACAGGAGAAGTCAAGTGTGATGCCAGAGGAGAATAAGAACTTGCTTTCATTTCTGAGAGAACAGTAATCCTCAAAAAAGAAAAAAGATGCAAGTCAAATACATTCTTCTGCATCCAAGATATGAGAGGACGGGCCAACACTCCTATTAAACTTGCAATGCTGCCTCTCTCACAGATAATTGGGCTGCTACACAGCCACCCCTGTCTGAATGGTCATAAATGGCCTATTTCCAGTCCCAAGTCCCAAACAGCAAAAGGCAATTTCAAGTTTCCCCTGTGTGAGAGTCGGCATGGCTCTTGCATGATGCTGGAGACCAGCCGGCAGCAACCCCAGCAGACATGAGGCAGCACTGCTGTGCATCTCTGCCTCTTTGAAGCACTCACAGAATTATTTTTCCCTCTTGTGCCCCACATTTATGCCTCCACCCAGAGATGATGAAGGACCTAAGTACCTCTAGGAAGCAACAGCTTGTAGAGAATCCACAATAAATGAAGGTTTCCTGGGGTACACGCCCATTTCTGTTGGCCTCCTGTCTGATACGGGCTGGTGTTTTTTGAGGCACTATATGACTGTTCAGAGTGTCCCACAGTAATTTCAGATGTGAACAAATCAGTACCTGATTATAGGTATAGTAGTATTTTTACTATCTTTCCTGTACCCAACAAGCATTTTTTTGTTAAAACCACCAGTCATGATTTTTAGACTCATTTATCCACCTACAGATAAAAGTGATTTTACTGTACAGAGGAAGTTATTCGGCATAATCATCTACATCTTTTACGTATAAGTTCACAAAAGACTGCCTCAGAGAATGTTCTGAGGGGGTAACATGCACAGCTAGTACAGCTGATATTCAATGGAACAGCCAACATATTTCAATGAGATCAGAAGGAGCCTGACCATCACCTGGGCTGGTGGAGAAGCTAGCTCTTGGTCATATTTGAATGACTGAAAGTTAGTTTAGACTTGGAAAGCTGAACAGGTCTAGATCTGTACCTGTCTGCTACCTTTTTACAGTGGGAAAAAGCCCTGTCAGCAATTGCACATGCCTCAGCTTTCTCAGGGCACAGTTTTCAGTGCTTCTGAGCCACATCCTGTACATTACTATTTTTACTCTAGTACCCCTAAGAGCACAATATTTATGTACATTCAGAAAAGACAAGGAAAGCAAAAAGAAATTAAGTCTTTTGCAAACCAGACACAATAAGAAATACTAGCTCAACTGCTCCCTCCAGCCTTTAAGAAACTAGTAGGAAATAAATTAACCCTTTTCATCTAAGAGCTGTAAATACCTACTTGTGTGTGTTCTTATGCACAGAGTGTGATTAAGCTCAAACACATAAATCTTGGTAACAGTATATAAGATCCTTTCACCCCCTGAAGCAACATACTTATTCTTTTACGTTTCTTTGGACGCATTCCTGTTCCCATCACAGAAAAAGGAGTAGAAAATGGAAAGCTGAAAAACAGCTATGCTATCAGGTAAGATTTAACTCAAGGCGATGGGGTATAAAGAAGGGAAGAAGAGTCTTCCTCCTGTCCCTCCACTGAACTTAAAATACTCTTGGAGTAGCCAGGCAGACAGGAAAGGTCATCTATTTTCCATGAGAAAGAGATATAGTTGATTTAGACTCTTCAGATGTAAACTATCCTATACCTCCAGTCGTAGAACTCGTTTCCTTCACTTTCTGGTTTACCTGGTTTTACTGTATTGCTTTCAAGATAGGATGAGCAGCCAACAAAAACCTGCAAGTTACCGGTACACCAAATATAAAGCACACAGATCTGCACATAATTTAAACACAGCTCTCCAGGTAAACCTCATTCTTTAGATATCTAGAGATAGGCCTGGCTTCCAGAATTCAGGGTCTTATAAAGCTGAGCTTCTTAAAGTATGGAAGCTTTCATTTGGCTCATAAGAAGGGTGATTTTTCTCTCTCTCAGCTATTAATCTTGTAGTTGTAGATAATCACCACTTCTTGGAGAGAAACCAATCAGCAGAAATAAGTTTGTACAAGCCACTACTATAAAAACAAACGTAAACTGGAACCACACATGCACAAATGACTTGAGTAATTCTAACCACTTGCTTCTCTTGAAATTAAGACTATAAAGGCCACTACAGAACAACAGCCACAGAAAGGTAAGGTTATCAGCTACAATGGTGAAACTGAATGCTTGCATGGGGAACTGCAACCCACATCTAAGTTCTGGACTTTAATCACAAATCCCAACAGTGCTGGAAGTTTCTCTATAAAATGAACCACCTCCTTTAACCATTTCTATTCCTAATTACCAGGCAGCAAGTTGTGCCAAGTTGTGGAAATAATAAGCAAAGCCAAGCACTAGGGCACAGATTGCAGCAATGTCCGAAAGAGCCTGGTATGAGACTGGAAGTTAAAGTTGAGAAGATAAAGATGAGCCTTTTGACTATATGAACATGGCAATCCTCCCTCACATACTTTTGTTCTCCTTATGCTAATATTCCTTTTTATTTATTTCCGTGTCACATTTATTCTTCTTCACACTGGAAGAGAGTCAGGAAATATCACATGAAATATCCCAATCTCAGCCCTCCCATGTACTGCCACTCTCATTACTGAAGCTACGTGCCCTCTCTGGTAAACACATAGGTTATCACTACTGTGAATGCAGTTCAATCTTGATGAGTATAAAGACTTATACTAAGTAATACAAAATGTTACATGCAAAAAATTGACAAGTCTTCTGAGCATTCAAAACTCACTGTTTTACAGTATTTTCCCCTCTGCATTTCTTAACTCTACTGTTGCATGAACAGTATTTTCTTCTTTGAATCATTTAGCTAATCAAAGAAGACAATTGTCTACGTGTTCTGACTGCATTTGGGTAATACGCGGCTATCACTTCAAACTTCCCAGGACACACACATCACAGATTATATACACAGGGCAATTAGCTTATTATTATGTGCATAATCCATGCCTTGTATAAGAAATAATCTGACACTTCTGTACACTATTTAATACTTTAGCCAATACTTACTGGCTGTGTCTATGCAACAGAACAGCCTCTTCTCAAATCAAAAACATACCTTAAATAACCTTGTGTCAATACCAAAACGTCTTAGCACTGCTCAACTTGGAGCCAAGCATTTCCCTTCTGTCCCTCACAAATTATGTCTGGTGCTCATATATGAGGTATTCATGCAGGAATAAAAGTGGTTTTCAGGCTTTGTTTCTACCAAAATAAGCCAAGCAAGTTGCTTCTGCTGTCCCAGTTTTCAGGGGGATAGAATTGTAAACAGCAGTCTCTCCCCTCCTCTCAAGTTCAGGAGCAGCATCCACACAGGTTCTTCAAGTTTTTAAAGCACTGTGTGCATGCTGACCTCAGGAAGCCTTCTCAAGGATTTGCTCTGTGCATGCAAGAAGGGAAGGAAGTAGATTATTAACACTGGAATATTGCCTGCCTTCTGGATGGTTTTAACATGATAAAATATGTCTGGGCATCTATGTGGTCACTGAACTCCAGCTCAAGAACTTAATTACAAAGCCCACATGGTGACCCCTTTTATCCTTTTATGCTGTATTTCCCAGAACAACATCTTGATCAAAAGGGATGTTTTGTATATTTTGAAGCTCTTGTAACTGTGAAAGAAAATATTTTGATATTTGCTTAAAGGGAGGCCTGAAGATGCTTCTCAAATCTAGATCTATTCTGTAATAAAAAATATGATAATATAAAAGATGAAAGTAAATTAAACCAGGTGTGTCAATGCAGGCCAAGCAACTTATACAACTATCAGAAACATTAGAAGGGGGAAGGTTTCAAGGTTCCATCATAAGAAATGTAGTTTGTATAGCCACAAATCAACTCCAGTGAGATCTAAGGCTATGTCTACAATAATGAGTAATGCAACCCAATATGAGCAGGTCTGTTACATGAAAATTTTTGTATTGAGAAAATCTTGTCTATACTACACACATTTCAGGTTTGTTTGGTTTTTTTCTTTTTAACATCAGAGTAGCTCTACTTGCAGTAGATATGCTGATGCAGCGTATCTTCCAGGGCAGCTTCGTCCAGAAGAAATCCAGTTCTAAAATCGTGTCACAATACAGACAAAAGCACAGTAAGTGAAATGACTGAGATTTACTTCAAAATCAAATGCCTCACCTGAACAAAAACAGTAAACATGCCTTAAATAAATCAAATTGCTTCTAGTTTTGCAGTGCAGCATTCAGGTTCATTTCCCTTTCCTCAGAATACAGTGTATATTGTACTATCCCTGGCATTCTATCTTTTGGATAGATCTACAAGACAGAGGCTGGATTCTATGAGCCAGAGATTTCAAGGTTTCACTAGTTGCAGAAGAATGTTGTTAGGGAAACCTCCACTAGGAGCATGGGAAAGGATTTAAGATGGAGCTTAGTAAATAGATTAACATTCTACTACTTCCAAAATTCAGGATATTCCTTACTATCCTTATGAGTTTCTTGCAAAAATTGCTAAACGCTCCCATATGGTAAAGAAGAGTATGCTACATTTCTTGATCTTGTTGATTAAACAATGACATTTTCTTTTTTTTTTTTTCCATTTGCTTTTCCATTTTCTGTGCTTTTTCGTTTATTCTAGAGTACAGATTTTTAATCAGTGAGTGAAACACCAATTTACAAAAGTCTCACTGAAGTGCAGTGAGAAATGGAATTTTTGTCCTGTGTAAAACTAGTCAATGCTCAAGGAACCTGTTAGGTGGGCACAGATCATTAGCCAGTAATGCCCCAGAACAGAATGCAGTCAGAGACTGCTAAAACAGTAGATGTCATCCAGTAAGGATGAACTTGTACCCACTAACACACCACAGCAAAAACAGAAGGTGTTTTGCTGGAAGAGGTGAATGGAAGCTCCAAGCCTTCAGTGTAAGGCGCAGCTCTTCCTTCTGTGCTTGTATTGCTGACTGTCAACAAGCCACCTGAAACTACATTCAGCTAGAACCTCAGGAATGTGCAAACAGATTTCTTTCTACGTTGAACAACCAAGAGACAAAACCAACATAACCACCTTGACATTTTTCTAAACCTTCTTTGGAATCAAATATGGTAGTAATCCAATTTTCATATATTCTTTCTTAAGGGCAGTGGAATGACAGTTACACATATTTTGCAAAACACTTGCAGTGATCATCAGCACACTTAAATAAGATGAATACAATGTGGTCAGTTAACTAAAAAGAACTTAGAATTAGTACCTTCTGAAAACTACTCAAAATCACCAATGCATAAAGGAGTAGTTACTGAAAAGAGTTAGGTGAGATGGAGTACTCGGTGCTACTACTCCAGAGTATGCAGGTATGAAGAACATTGTCCAGCTCTCACAGGATCTGGAAGTTTTTCTGTGTATTAAATGGGAGCAGATTCTGACCTGTATTTAGTTTTGGAGGCAACATCTGCAGTGGAGAATAAGAGCACAAAGACAGAGTAGGTTTCTAACCTCTTCAACGTCTTGCTCAGTTTTATATTTGAACGGTATGAAAAAAGAAATTGTGGCTGGTGCTTTTAACAGCCGCAGGAGACCCAACTTACACATGTATACAACAGCTGCAGTTTACAAGCTCATTCCCACTTGGGAACGCCCCAGTCTATAGGTGGAAGAAGGGAATCAGAGCCACTAAGGACACTGGTGTATGAGCTCAGTACCTCTGCCAAAACCCCATCCTGTCTTTTGTTTTAATCTGTCTCTTGACTGCTCAGACTCCTGGGGATGGTGACAGTCAAACATGAAGGATGATACAGACCAAACATGTTTTGGGAATCTCCGCAATGACTATAAGAAGGGCTATCTCAAGAGCACACTATCAATTCACAGCTGAAAGTAAACCAACCTACAGCTTTGCAAAATCTAACATCAGCATAACCGGGGATTAAAAAAAAAAAAGATGAAGGAACATTAAAGAAACACCCAGACCTCGTATTCCAGTATCGGGGCCCAGAAACACGAACATTACACGCAGGCACTGTTGGCTAACACGAACGGTACACGGCATCCCCGCACT